>NW_027414181.1:0-14949 GCF_964106895.1 Numenius arquata
CCCCCCAACTAACCCCCAGAACCCCCAGCTGTGCCCCGGGACCCCCAACCAGTTCTAGGGAACCCCCAACTAGACTCCCAGACCCACAACTGCCCCCCCCCCCCCCCCTCCCCACCCCGGGACCCATAACTGGCCCCCCCCCCGCCGGGACCCACAGCTGGGACACAGGACCCACAGCCGGCCCCCTGGGACCAAGCCTTGGGGACCCCCCCCTTGGATCCCCCCCCCCCCCCCCCAAAGGCCCAGGGACCCCCCAGGGACCCTCACCCCATCCTTGGGACCCCCCCCCCAACCTCACCCCCCCCCAGAACCCCCCCCCCCCGAACCCCAGGGACCCCCCAGGGACCCTCACCCCATCCTTGGGACCCCCCCCAACCTCACCCCCCCCCAGAACGCTCCCCCCGAACCCCAGGGACCCCCCACGGACCCTCACCCCATCCTTGGGACCCCCCCCCCAACCTCACCCCCCCCCCAGAACCCCCCCCCCGAACCCCAGGGACCCCCCAGGGACCCTCACCCCATCCTTGGGACCCCCCCCCCCAACCTCACCCCCCCCCCAGAACCCCCCCCCCGAACCCCAGGGACCCCCCAGGGACCCTCACCCCATCCTTGGGACCCCCCCCCAACCTCACCCCTCCCCAGAATTCCCCCCCCAAGCCCCAGGGACCCCCCAGGGACCCTCACCCCATCCTTGGGACCCCCCCCCAACCCCAGGCTCCCCCCAGAACCCCCCCCCAAGCCCCGGGGACCCCCCAGGGACCCTCACCCCATCCTTGGGACCCCCCCCCAACCTCACCCCCCCCCAGAACCCCCCCCCCGAACCCCAGGGACCCCCCAGGGACCCTCACCCCATCCTTGGGACCCCCCCCCAACCTCAGCCCCCCCCAGAATTCCCCCCCCCGAACCCCAAGGACCCCCCAGGGACCCTCACCCCATCCTTGAGACCCCCCCCAACCTCACACCCCCCCTCCCCAAGCCCCGGGGACCCCCCAGGGACCCTCACCCCATCCTTGGCCCCCCCCCCACCTCACCCCCCCCCCAGAACCCCCCCCCTGAACCCCAGAGACCCCACTGGGACCCTCACCCTATCCTTGGGACCCCCCCCCAACCTCACCCCTCCCCAGAATTCCCCCCCCAAGCCCCAGGGACCCCACTGGGACCCCCCCTCAAGCCCCAGTGACCCCCCAGGGACCCTCACCCCATCCTTGGGACCCCCCCCCAACCCCAGGCTCCCCCCAGAACCCCCCCCCAAGCCCCAGGGACCCCACTGGGACCCCCCCCCAAGACTCAGGGACCCCCCAGGGACCCTCACCCCATCCTTGGGACCCCCCCCCAACCTCACCCCCCCCCCAGAACCCCCCCCCCCGAACCCCAGGGACCCCCCAAGGACCCTCACCCCATCCTTGGGACCCTCCTCCATCCCTGGGGACACCACCCCCCCCTCGCCTCGTGTCCCTTAACCCCCCCTATTTTTTCTCCCCCCGTGTCCCTTAACCCCCCCCCCCCCCCATTTTTTCTCCCCCCCGAACCCCCCCCCCAGGCGAAGAACCATTTCAACGCCAACTGCTCCTTCTGGAACTACTCGGAGCGGTCCATGACGGGCCACTGGTCCACCCAGGGTTGTCGCCTGCTGGCCACCAACGCCACCCACACCTCCTGCGCCTGCAGCCACCTCACCAACTTCGCCCTCCTCATGGCCCACCGAGAGAGCGTGAGCTTGGGGAGGGGGGGGGGGGGGCGCTGGGGGGGGGGGGGGGACGTGGAAGGTGGAGGGAGTGGGGGAGGGGGGAAAGAGGTTGGGGATACGGGGGAGCTGGGGGACACGGCGGGGCTGGGGGACAGTGGGGGCTGGGGGACATGGGGGGGCTGGGGGATACAGGGGGAAAGAGCTTGGGGACAGGCTTGGGGATAAGGGGGGGCTTGGGGACATGGGGGGGCTGGGGGACATGGGGGGCTCAGGGGGACGGGGACAGGCTGGGGGACAGAGGGGGCTGGGGGACAGTGGGGGCTGGGGGGCTCGGGGGGACGGGGACAGGCAGGGGGACAGAGGGGGCTGGGGGACAGTGGGGGCTGGGGGGCTCGGGGGGACGGGGACAGGGTGGGGGATGTGGGGGGGGAAAGAGGTTGGGGACACGGGGGGGCTGGGGGACATGGGGAGGGAAGAGGTTGGGGATGGGCTTGGGGACACAGTGGGGTGGGGGACACAGGGGGGCTGGGGGACATGGGGGGCTCAGGGGGACGGGGACAGGCTGGGGGACATGGGGGGGCTTGGGGACATGGGGAGGCTGGGGGACATGGGGGGGCTGGGGGACATGGGGGGCTCAGGGGGACGGGGACAGGCTGGGGGACAGAGGGGGCTGGGGGACAGTGGGGGCTGGGGGACATGGGGGGCTCAGGGGGACGGGGACAGGCTGGGGGACGTGGGGGGGGAAAGGGGTTGGGGACACGGGGGGGCTGGGGGACATGGGGGGGGAAGAGCTTGGGGATGGGCTTGGGGACAAGAGGGGGCTTGGGGACACGGGGGGGCTGGGGGACATGGGGGGCTCAGGGGGACGGGGACAGGCTGGGGGACATGGGGGGGCTTGGGGACATGGGGGACTCAGGGGGACGGGGACAGGCTGGGGGATGTGGGGGGGCTGGGGGACAGTGGGGGCTGGGGGACATGTGGGGGCTGGGGGACATGGGGGGCTCAGGGGGACGGGGACAGGCTGGGGGATGTGGGGGGGGAAAGAGGTTGGGGACACGGGGGGGCTGGGGGACATGGGGAGGGAAGAGGTTGGGGATGGGCTTGGGGACACAGTGGGGTGGGGGACACAGGGGGGCTGGGGGACATGGGGGGCTCAGGGGGACGGGGACAGGCTGGGGGACATGGGGGGGCTTGGGGACATGGGGGGGCTTGGGGACACGGCGGGGCTGGGGGACATGGGGGGCTCAGGGGGACAGGGACAGGCTGGGGGACATGGGGGGGAAAGAGCTTGGGGACGGGCTTGGGAATAAGGGGGGGCTTGGGGACATGGGGGGGCTGGGGGACATGGGGGGCTCAGGGGGACGGGGACAGGCTGGGGGACGTGGGGGGGGAAAGAGGTTGGGGACACGGGGGGGCTGGGGGATGTGGGGGGGGAAAGAGGTTGGGGACACGGGGGGGCTGGGGGACACGGCGGGGCTGGGGGACAGAGGGGGCTGGGGGGCTCGGGGGGACGGGGACAGGCTGGGGGACGTGGGGGGGGCAAGAGGTTGGGGACACGGGGGGGCTGGGGGACATGGGGGGGTCTGGGGACACAGGGACAGACTTGGGAACATGGGGATGGGTTGGGGGACACGGGGGGGTCAAGGGGACACGGGGGGGGTTGGGGACAAGGGGGGGTCTTGGGGACACGGGGGGGGCTGGGGGACGTGGTGGGGATGGGCTTGAGGAGGAGCTTGGGGACAAAAGGGACAAGCTTGGGGCCAGAGCGAGGGCTGGGGGACATGGGACCTTCAAGATCTTCCAGTCCAAGCCATCGCTCCCAACCCCAACCTGCCCCACATCCCTCAGCCCCACATCCCTCTGCCCCACATCCCTCAGCCCCACATCCCTCAGCCCCACATCTGCCCCACTTTTCTATGGGGCCTGAAGACCTCCCTTGAAGCTCTTGAGAACCCTTTGGGTGAAGGAACTTCTCCCAGTATCCAAATGGGATTGTTATGGTTGGAGAAGACCTTGAAGACCTTCAAAGCCAACCATCAACCCAACCCCACCACTGCCCCACATCCCTCAGCCCCACATCCCTTCAGCCCCACATCTGCTCCACTTTTCTATGGGGCCTGAAGACCTCCCTTGAAGCTCTTGAGAACCCTTTGGGTGAAGGAACTTCTCCCAGTATCTAAATGGGATTGTTATGGTTGGAGAAGACTTTGAAGACCTTCAAAGCCAACCATCAACCCAACCCCACCACTGCCCCACATCCCTCAGCCCCACATCTGCCCCACTTTTCTATGGGGCCTGAAGGCCTCCCTTGAAGCTCTTGAGAACCCTTTGGGTGAAGGAACTTCTCCCAGTATCCAAATGGGATTGTTATGGTCGGAGAAGACCTTGAAGACCTTCAAAGCCAACCATCAACCCAACCCCACCACTGCCCCACATCCCTCAGCCCCACTTTTCTATGGGGCCCAAAGCCCTTCTTGGGCAGCCTCTTCCAACGCTTGAGAACCCTTTGGGTGAAGGAACTTCTCCCAGTATCTAAATGGGATTGTTATGGTTGGAGAAGACCTTGAAGACCCCTTCAAGGCCAACCATCAACCCAACCCCACCACTGCCCCACATCCCTCAGCCCCACATCCCTCAGCCCCACTTTTCTATGGGGCCTGAAGACCTCTCTTGAGGCTCTTGAGAACCCTTTGGCTGAAGGAACTTCTCCCAGTATCTAAATGGGATTGTTATGGTTGGAGAAGACCTTGAAGACCTTCAAGGCCAACCATCAACCCAACCCTAGCACTGCCCCACATCCCTCAGCCCCACATCTGCCCCACTTTTCAGTGGGGCAGTGGGTTGCCTTCTTGGGCAGCCTCTTCCAACGCTTGAAAACCCTTTGGCTGAAGGAACTTCTCCCAGTATCCAAATGGGATTGTTATGGTTGGAGAAGACCTTGAAGACCCCTTCAAAGCCAACCATCAACCCAACCCTAGCACTGCCCCACATCCTTCAGCCCCACATCCCTCAGCCCCACATCCGCTCTCAACGGATCCTAAAACCCTTCCCTTCCAACCCCACGCCCATGAAGACTTCTCCAGTCCCAACCGGTTCCTCCAGGAAGATCCTTGTGGGAAACCATCTCGGGGGGGTTTGGAGGCAGGGGCGGGGGGGGGAGCTTTCCCCGCGGGTCCCAGCTGGATCGATGATGTTTATATTGGATTATTATTATTATTTTTATTTTTTTTGGGGGGGTGTGGGATAACGGGACACCCCTCCACAGTACCCGGGGCGTCTGAACGAGGTGCTGCTGTCGGTCATCTCCTGGGTCGGCATCGTGGTGGCCCTGGTGTGCCTGGGGGTCTGCATCTCCGCCTTCTGCTGCCTGCGGGGGCTGCCCTCCGACCGCACCACCATCCACAAGAACCTCTGCATCAGCCTCTTCCTCGCCGAGCTCGTCTTCCTCGTCGGCATCGATAAGACCCAGTATCAGGTAATGGGGGGGGGTGGGCTCATGGGAATATCCTGGGACATCCACGGGACACCTGGGACACCCCACCACCCACCCACCCACACACCCACACACACAAGGAACCTGGGACCTCCTGGAACTCCTACACACACCCCCCCCCCATGGGACCCCCGGGACCCCTAGAACCTCCTGCCCCCTCCACAGACCCCCCCCATGGGACCCCTGGGGCACCCACGGGACCCCCGGGACCTCCTGGAACTCCTACACACCCCCCCATGGGACCCCTGGGACACCCCCGGGACCCCCGGGACCTCCTGGAACTCCTGCACACCCCCCCATGGGACCCCCGGGACACCCATGAGACCCCTGGGGCACCCAGGACCTCCTGCCCCCTCCACAGACACCCCCCCCCATGGGACCCCTGGGGCACCCATGGGACCCCCCACAGGACCCCTGGGACCTCCTGGAACTCCTACACACCCCCCCATGGGACACCTGGGGCACCCCCGGGACCCCTAGAACCTCCTGCAACCCCCACGGACCCCTGGGACCCCTAGGACCTCCTGCCCCCTCCACAGACCCCCCCCCATGGGACCCCTGGGGCACCCACGGGACCCCTAGAACCTCCTGCCCCCCCACAGACCCCCCCCATGGAACACCTGGAGCACCCATGAGACCCCTGGGGCACCCAGGACCTCCTGCCCCCCTCCCAGACCCCCCCCATGGGACCCCTGGGACACCCACGGGACCCCTGGGACACCCATGGGACCCCTAGAACCTGCAACCCCCACAGACCCTCCCCATGGGACCCCTGGGGCACCCATGGGACCCCCACAGGACCCCTGGGACCCCTAGGACCTCCTGCCCCCTCCACAGAACCCCCCCCCCCCATGGGACCCCTGGGGCACCCATGAGACCCCTGGGACACCCAGGACCTCCTGCCCCCTCCACAGACCCCCCCCCCCCCCACGGGACCCCCGGGGCACCCATGGGACACCTGGGACCCCCCCACAAGGCTCCTGGGACCTCCTGGAACTCCTACAGACCCCCCCGCCATGGGACCCCTGGGACACCCATGGGACCCCCACAGACACCTCCAGACACCCCTTGGCACCCCTGGGTGTCCTCCCCCATCATCGTGGGGTCCCCTGGCCAGCCTGTCCCCCTTGTCCCCACCATGTCCCTGTCCCCCCCACGGTGTCCCCATCCCCACAAGTGGCCTCCCCCATCATCGTGGGGTCCCCTGGCCATCCTGTCCCCCGTGTCCCCACCATGTCCCTGTCCCCCCCACGGTGTCCCCATCCCCATAGGTGTCCAGCCCCATAACTATGGGGTCCCCTGGCCATCCTGTCCCCCCCACGGTGTCCCCGTCCCCACAAGTGGCCTCCCCCATCATCGTGGGGTCCCCTGGCCATCCTGTCCCCCGTGTCCCCACCATGTCCCTGTCACCCCCATGGTGTCCCCATCCCCTCAGGTGTCCAGCCCCATCATCGTGGGGTCCCCTGGCCATCCTGTCCCCCCCACGGTGTCCCCATCCCCACAAGTGGCCTCCCCCATCATCGTGGGGTCCCCTGGCCATCCTGTCCCCCTCGTCCCCACGGTGTCCCCATCCCCACAAGTGGCCTCCTCCATCATCGTGGGGTCCCCTGGCCATCCTGTCCCCCGTATCCCCACCATGTCCCTGTCCCCCCCACGGTGTCCCTGTCCCCACAAGTGGCCTCCTCCATCTTCACGGGGTCCCCTGGCCACCATGTCCCTGTCCCCTCCACGGTGTCCCCATCCCCTCAGGTGTCCAGCCCCATCATCGTGGGGTCCCCTGGCCATCCTGTCCCCCTCGTCCCCACCGTGTCCCCGTCCCCGCAGGTGGCCTGCCCCATCTTCGCGGGGCTGCTCCACTACTTTTTCCTGGCCTCCTTCTCCTGGCTGTGCCTGGAGGGCGTCCATCTCTACCTCCTGCTGCTGGAGGTCTTCGAGAGCGACCTCTCCCGCCGCAAGTACTACTACGCCGGGGGCTACTGCTTCCCCGCCGTCGTGGTGGCCGTGGCCGCCGCCGTGGACCACCGCAGCTACGGCACCGACCAGGCGTGAGTGGGGACCCTGGGGGCGGGGCTTGGGGGGGGGGCTCTGAGCCCTGGGGGTGGAGCTTGAGGCCTGGAGGCGGGGCTTTCCCCACTGTCATGGCTGCTGTGGGCACTGAGCAGGCGTGAATGGAGGGCTTGGGGGCGTGGCCTGGGACATGGGGGCGGAGCCTGAGCCGAGGGGGTGGAGCTTGAGCCCTGGGGGCGGAGCTTTCCCCACTGTCATGGCTGCTGTGGGCACTGAGCAGGCATGAATGGAGGGGTTGGGGGCGTGGCCTGGGACATGGGGGCGGAGCCTGAGCCGAGGGGGTGGAGCTTGAGCCCTGGAGGAGGGGCTTTCCCCACTGTCATGGCTGCTGTGGGCACTGAGCAGGCGTGAACGGAGGGGAGGGGGGCGTGGCCTTTGCCCTGGGGGCGGAGCCTGAGCCGAGGGGGTGGAGCTTGAGCCCTGGAGGCGGAGCTTTCCCCACTGTCATGGCTGCTGTGGGCACTGAGCAGGCGTGAACGGAGGGGTGGGGGGCGTGGCCTGGGACATGGGGGTGGAGCCTGAGCCGAGGGGGTGGAGCTTGAGGCCTGGGGGCGGAGCTTTCCCCACTGTCATGGCTGCTGTGGGCACTGAGCAGGCGTGAACGGAGGGGTGGGGGGCGTGGCCTGGGACATGGGGGCGGAGCCTGAGCCCTAGGGGTGGAGCCTGAGCCGAGGGGGTGGAGCTTGAGCCCTGGAGGCGGGGCTTTCCCCACTGTCATGGCTGCTGTGGGCACGGTCCAGGCACGAACAGAGGGGTAGGGGGTGGAGCCTGAGCCGAGGGGGTGGAGCTTGAGGCCTGGGGGCGGAGCTTTCCCCACTGTCATGGCTGCTGTGGGCACTGAGCAGGCGTGAACAGAGGGGAGGGGGGCGTGGCCTTTGCCCTGGGGGTGGAGCCTGAGCCGAGGGGGTGGAGCTTGAGGCCTGGGGGCGGAGCTTTCCCCACTGTCATGGCTGCTGTGGGCACTGAGCAGGCATGAATGGCGGGGTTGGGGGCGTGGCCTGGGACATGGGGGTGGAGCCTGAGCCCTAGGGGTGGAGCCTGAGCCGAGGGGGTGGAGCTTGAGGCCTGGGGGCGGAGCTTTCCCCACTGTCATGGCTGCTGTGGGCACTGAGCAGGCATGAATGGCGGGGTTGGGGGCGTGGCCTGGGACATGGGGGTGGAGCCTGAGCCCTAGGGGCGGAGCCTGAGCCGAGGGGGTGGAGCTTGAGCCCTGGGGGCGGGGCTTTCCCCACTGTCATGGCTGCTGTGGGCACTGAGCAGGCATGAATGGCGGGGTTGGAGGCGTGGCCTGGGACATGGGGGTGGAGCCTGAGCCCTAGGGGTGGAGCCTGAGCCGAGGGGGTGGAGCTTGAGCCCTGGGGGCGGGGCTTTCCCCACTGTCATGGCTGCTGTGGGCACTGAGCAGGCATGAATGGGAGTCTGGGGTGGGGCGTGGCCTTTGCCCTGGGGGCGGAGCCTGAGCCCTGGGGGTGTGGCCTGATCCCTGGGGGCGGAGTCTGTGCTCTGGGGGCGTGGCCTGCATGTTGGGGGCGGAGCTTTCCCCACTGTCATGGCTGCTGTGGGCTCTGAGCAGTCGTGAATGGAGGGGTGGGGGGCGTGGCCTTTGCCATGGGGGCGGAGCCTGAGCCCTGGGGGCGTGGCGTGAGCTGTGGGGGTGTGGCCTGATCCCTGGGGGCGGAGTCTGTGCTCTGGGGGCGTGGCCTGCATGTTGGGGGCGGAGCTTTCCCCACTGTCATGGCTGCTGTGGGCTCTGAGCAGGCTTGAATGGAGGGGGGGCGTGGCCTAGGCCCTGGGGGCGTGGCCTGAGCCCGGAGGGGGGCGTGGTTTATCCCTCCATGGTGGGCGTGGCTGCTGCTCTTTATACTGCCGGGGGGGCGGGGCTTGTGGGGAAGTGGGCGGGGCCTGTCCCCCTGGGGGCGGGGCCTGGCCGTTGCAGGCATTCCCCTGAGTGCTCTCTCTGTGGGCGGGGCCTCACCTCCCTGGGGGCGGGGCCTGGATCCCGGGGGGGTGGTGGGGGGGGGTGGGTCCGGGGAGGGGGGCGTGGCCTCCCCGGTGGGAGGGGCGTGGCTTCGGTGACGCCCCGCCCACCCCCAGGTGCTGGCTGAGGGTGGACAATTACTTCATCTGGAGCTTCATCGGCCCCGTGGCCTTCGTCATCCTGGTCAGGGGGGGCCGGGGGGGGCACCCGGGGGGGGGGGGGCATTGAGGGGGGGCTGGGGGGGGCCCCCAGGGGCGGGGGGGGGCCCACCGAGGGGGGGCTGGGAGGCCACCAAGGGGGTCCCATGAAGGGGGTTGTGGGTGCTGGGGGGGGGCACTAAGGGGGGTGTGGGTGCTGGGGGGGGCACTAAGGGGGTGGTGGGTGCTGGGGGGGGCACTAAGGGGGGTGTGGGTGCTGGGGGGGGGGCACTAAGGAGGGTGTGGGTGCTGGGGGGGGGCACTAAGGGGGGTGTGGGTGCTGGGGGGGGGCACTAAGGGGGGTGTGGGTGCTGGGGGGGGCACTAAGGGGGTGGTGGGTGCTGGGGGGGGCACTAAGGGGGGGTGTGGGGTGCTGGGGGGGGGGCACTAAGGGGGTGGTGGGGTGCTGGGGGGGGCACTAAGGGGGGTGTGGGTGCTGGGGGGGTCCCATGAAGGGGGTGGTGGGTGCTGGGGGGGGCACTAAGGGGGGTGTGGGTGCTGGGGGGGGCACTAAGGGGGGGTGTGGGTGCTGGGGGGGGGCACTAAGGGGGTGGTGGTGCTGGGGGGGGCACTAAGGGGGGTGTGGGTGCTGGGGGGGGGGCACTAAGGGGGGTGTGGGTGCTGGGGGGGGGCACTAAGGGGGTGGTGGGTGCTGGGGGGGGCACTAAGGGGGGTGTGGGTGCTGGGGGGGGGGCACTAAGGGGGTGGTGGGTGCTGGGGGGGGGCACTAAGGGGGTGTGGGTGCTGGGGGGGTCCCATGAAGGGGGTTGGTGGGTGCTGGGGGGGGCACTAAGGGGGGTGTGGGTGCTGGGGGGGGGCACTAAGGGGGTGGTGGGTGCTGGGGGGGGCACTAAGGGGGGTGTGGGTGCTGGGGGGGGGGCACTAAGGGGGTGGTGGGTGCTGGGGGGGCACTAAGGGGGGTGTGGGTGCTGGGGGGGGGGCACTAAGGGGGTGGTGGGTGCTGGGGGGGGCACTAAGGGGGGGTGTGGGTGCTGGGGGGGGGGCACTAAGGGGGTGGTGGGTGCTGGGGGGGGCACTAAGGGGGGTTGTGGGTGCTGGGGGGGGGGCACTAAGGGGGGTGTGGGTGCTGGGGGGGGGGCACTAAGGGGGTGTGGGTGCTGGGGGGGCACTAAGGGGGGTGTGGGTGCTGGGGGGGGCACTAAGGGGGGTGTGGGTGCTGGGGGGGGTCCCATGAAGGGGGTGGTGGGTGCTGGGGGGGGCACTAAGGGGTGGTGGGTGCTGGGGGGGGCACTGAGGGGGTTGTGGGTGCTGGGGGGAGGCACTAAGGGGGTGGTGGGTGCTGGGGGGGCACTAAGGGGGGGTGTGGGTGCTGGGGGGGGGGCGGCTGGGCACTGAGGGGGGGTGTGGGTGCTGGGGGGGGGGCACTAAGGGGGTGGTAGGTGCTGGGGGGGGGCACTAAGGGGGGTGTGGGTGCTGGGGGGGGGCACTAAGGACTAAGGGGGTTGTGGGTGCTGGGGGGGGGCACTAAGGGGGGTGTGGGTGCTGGGGGGGGGGCACTAAGGGGGGTGTGGGTGCTGGGGGGGGCACTAAGGGGGTGGTAGGTGCTGGGGGGGGCACTAAGGGGGTGGTGGGTGCTGGGGGGGTCCCATGAAGGGAGTGGTGGGTGCTGGGGGGGCACTAAGGGGGGTGTGGGTGCTGGGGGGGGGCACTGAGGGGGGTGTGGGTGCTGGGGGGGGCACTAAGGGGGGTGTGGGTGCTGGGGGGGGGCACTAAGGGGGTGGTGGGTGCTGGGGGGGGGGCACTAAGGGGGTGGTGGGTGCTGGGGGGGGTCCCATGAAGGGGGTGGTGGGTGCTGGGGGGGCACTAAGGGGGGTGTGGGTGCTGGGGGGGGGGCACTAAGGGGGTGGTGGGTGCTGGGGGGGGGCACTGAGGGGGGTGTGGGTGCTGGGGGGGGGCACTAAGGGGGGTGTGGGTGCTGGGGGGGAGCACTAAGGGGGGTGTGGGTGCTGGGGGGGGGCACTAAGGGGGTTGTGGGTGCTGGGGGGGGGCACTAAGGGGGGTGTGGGTGCTGGGGGGGGGCACTAAGGGGGTGGTGGGTGCTGGGGGGGGCACTAAGGGGGGTGTGGGTGCTGGGGGGGGGGCACTAAGGGGGTGGTGGGTGCTGGGGGGGGCACTAAGGGGGGTGTGGGTGCTGGGGGGGTCCCATGAAGGGGGTGGTGGGTGCTGGGGGGGGCACTAAGGGGGGTGTGGGTGCTGGGGGGGGGCACTAAGAGGGTGGTGGGTGCTGGGGGGGGGCACTAAGGGGGGTGTGGGTGCTGGGGGGGTCCCATGAAGGGGGTGGTGGGTGCTGGGGGGGGCACTAAGAGGGTGGTGGGTGCTGGGGGGGTGCCACTTACAGGGGGGGCTGGGGGGCACCCGGGGGGGAGGGGGTAAGAGGGCTGGGGGGGCCGTGGGTCACACCGTGGGGCAGAGGGTGCTATGGGGCAGGGGGTGCCGTGGGTCACCTAGGGGTTCTGCAGGTCCCACCATGGGGTGGTGGGTGCCAGGGGACCCTCTGTGGGGCCAGGGGTGCTGCCACAGGGGTGCTGGGGGGCAGATGGGGGGGGGGGGGGTGTCGCCGTGGGGCAGAGGGTGCTGTGGGTCACGCCGTGGGGCAGAGGGTGCTATGGGGCAGGGGATGCCGTGGGTCACCTAGGGGTTCTGTAGGTCCCACCATGGGGTGGTGGGTGCCAGGGGACCCTCTGTGGGGCCAGGGGTGCTGCCGCAGGGGGGCTGGGGGGCAGATGGGGGGGGGGGGGGTGTCGCCGTGGGGCAGGGGGTGCCGTGGGTCGCGCCGTGGGGCAGAGGGTGCTATGGGGCAGGGGATGCCGTGGGTCACCTAGGGGTTCTGCAGGTCCCACCATGGGGTGGTGGGTGCCAGGGGACCCTCTGTGGGGCCAGGGGTGCTGCCGCAGGGGGGCTGGGGGGCAGATGGGGGGGGGGGGGTGTCGCCGTGGGGCAGGGGGTGCCGTGGGTCGCGCCGTGGGGCGCTGAGGGCCGTCCCACAGGTGACGCTGGTGTTCCTGCTGGTGACGTTGCACAAGATGGTGCGAAGCTCGGCCGCCCTCAAACCCGACTCCAGCCGCCTCGACAGCATCAAGTGAGACCCCCAAGTGTGGGGCAGGAAGGGGGCGGGGGGGGTGGGGGGGAAACGGGATGGACCCTCACACCCCCCACACCCCCCCCAAAATGGGTCCTGCCCCCCAAAAACGGGACACACACCCCCCCCCCCCAGGACCCTGTGCCCCCTTAACCCCCTGTTCCCTCCCAGTTATGGGTGCTGGGGGTCCCTGTGCCCCCCAAATGGTGGGTGCTGGGGGTCCCTGACCCCCTGTGCCCCCCAAATTGTGGGTGCTGGGGGTCCCTCTGCCCCCCAAGTTATGGGGTGCTGGGGGTGCCTGATGCCCCTGTGCCCCCCAAATGGTGGGTGCTGGGGGTCCCTGTGCCCCCCAAGTTATGGGTGCAGGGTGTCCCAGCCCCCCCTGTGCCCCCCAAGTTATGGGTGCTGGGGGTACCTGTGCCCCCCAAGTTATGGGTGCAGGGTGTCCCAGCCCTCCTGTGCCCCCCAAGTTATGGGTGCTGGGGGTCCCTGTGCCCCCAAGTTATGGGTGCAGGGTGTCCCAGCCCTCCTGTGCCCCCCAAGTTATGGGTGCTGGGGGTCCCTGTGCCCCCCAAGTTATGGGTGCAGGGTGTCCCAGCCCCCCTGTGCCCCCCAAGTTATGGGTGCAGGGTGTCCCAGACCCCCTGTGCCCCCCAAGTTATGGATGCTGGGGGGTCCCTGTGCCCCCTGACCTCCCTGTGCCCCCCAAATTGTGGGTGCTGGGGGTCCCTGTGCCCCCCAAGTTATGGGTGCAGGGTGTCCCAGCCCCCCTGTGCCCCCCAAGTTATGGATGCTGGGGGTCCCTGTGTCCCCTGACCGCCCCATGCCCCCCAAATGGTGGGTGCTGGGGGTCCCTGTGCCCCCCAAGTTATGGGTGCTGGGGGTCCCTGTGCCCCCTGTGCCCCCCAAGTTATAGGTGCAGGGTGTCCCAGACCCCCTGTGCCCCCAAGTTATGGATGCTGGGGGTCCCTGTGCCCCCCAAATCATGGTGCTGGGGGTCCCTGTGCCCCCCGTGCCCCCCATGCCCCCCAAGTTATGGGTGCTGGGGGTCCCTGTGCCCCCTGACCCCCCCATGCCCTCCCATATCCCCCCCCCGAAGGTCGTGGGCGCTGGGGGCCATCGCGCTGCTGCTGCTGCTGGGCCTGACCTGGGCCTTCGGCCTCCTCTTCGTCACCCGGGAGTCGGTGCTGACGGCCTCGCTCTTCACCGCCTGCAACGCCCTGCAGGGCACCTTCATCTTCCTCTTCCACTGCGCCCTGCAGAAGAAGGTGGGGGGGGGGGAGCACCCAAGGGTGGGGGGGGGGGATCGGGGCGGGGGGGGGGGGCAGCTGTGGGGAAGGGGGGTACTTTGGGGGGCACCCTGGGGTGCTATGGGGCACCTTCATCTTCCTCTTCCATGGGGACCTTCATCTTCCTCTTCCACCGTGGTCACTGGAAAAAGGTGGGTGGGGGCACCCAGGAGTGGGGGGGGACACACATGGGGGTCGGGGGGGCACCCAAGGGTGGGGGGGGGATCCCAGGGGGGGCAGCTGTGGGGAAGGGGGGTACTTTGGGGGGCACCCTGGGGTGCTATGGGGGACCTTCATCTTCCTCTTCCACCGTGGTCACCGGAAAAAGGTGGGTGGGGGGCACCTGGGGGGGCACCCAGAGGGGGGGGACGACACATGGGGGTCGGGGGGGCACCCAAGGGTGGGGGGGGGATCCCGGGGGGGGCAGCTGTGGGGAAGGGGGGTACTTTGGGGGGCACCCTGGGGTGCTATGGGGGACCTTCATCTTCCTCTTCCACCGTGGTCACTGGAAAAAGGTGGGTGGGGGGCACCCAGGAGTGGGGGGGGGGGACACATGGGGGTCTGGGGGGGCACCCAAGGGTGGGGGGGATGCCGGGGGGGGGGCAGCTGGGGGGAAGGGGGGTAATTTGGGGGGCACCCTGGGGTGCTATGGGGCACCTTCATCTTCCTCTTCCACCGTGGTCTCTGGAAAAAGGTGGGTGGGGGGCACCCAGGAGGGGGGGGGGGGCACATGGGGGGGCACCCAGGGGTCTGGGGGGGCACCCAGGGGTCCGGGGGGGGCACCCAGGGGTCAGGGGGGGCACCCAAGGGTGGGGGGCAGGGGGCTATGGGGCACCATCATCTTCCTCTTCCACCGTGGTCTCTGGAAAAAGGGGGGGGGGGGCACCAAGGGGGAGGGGGGGGGGGGTCACCCGCGGCGGGGGGGGGGGGCACCCAAGAGTGAGGGCACCCCTTTTGGGGGGGGGGGTGGGGTGGGTGGGAGCACCCAGGGTTGGGGGGGAGGGGGGGTGTCTCAAGTTGGGGTGCCTCCGAATTTGGGATCCCCGGCGGGGGGGGGGGGGGGGGGGGGGGGGAGGGGGGCTGCCTCTTTCCCCCCTCCCCCCCCCCCATCACCCCCCCCCCCCCAAAAAAAACCCTT
>NW_027414182.1:0-15526 GCF_964106895.1 Numenius arquata
GGTCCTGGGGGGGGGGAAGGGGGGATTGGGGGGTTCTCGGGGGGCCCTGAGGGGATTGGGGGGCTCTCAGGGGATCCTGAGGGCTTCAGGAGGTGTCTAGCGGGATCTTGGGGGGCTCTGGGGGGGGGCCTCAGAGATGGGGGGGTCCATGGGAGGCTGGGGGTCCGGGAGGGGGTCGTGGGGGGGCTCTTGGGGGGGTCCTGAGGAAATTTTAGGGGGTCCTGTGCGGGGGGAAGGGAAGATTGGGGGGTTCTCGGGGGGTCCTGAGGGGATTGGGGGGCTCTCGGGGGGTCCCCAGGGGCTCCAAGGGGTGTCTGGGGGGGTCTCAGGGATCTGGGGGGGTCCATGGGAGGCTGGGGGTCGGGGGGGGGGGCTCTTGGGGGGGTCCTGAGGGAATTTTAGGGGGTCCTGGGGGGGGGGGGAAGGGGGAATTGGGGGGGTCCTGGGGGGCTGAGGGGCTCAGGGAGGCGACTGGGTGGGTTCATGGGGGCTCGGGGGGGGGGGGGGGGGGGGGAGCTCCATGGGGGTCTTGGGGGGGGGTCCCTGGGGGGGGGGGGGTTTGGGGCCCCCCCTGACCCCCCCGTTCCCCCCCCCCCCCCCCCCCAAAGTCGTGGGGCGAGTTCGTGCGGGTGGTGGATCCCGACATCGTGACGGGCTACAACATCCAGAACTTCGACCTGCCCTACCTGCTGCAGCGCGCACACGTCCTCAAGGTGCTCTGCCCCACGGCCTGCCCCATAGCGACCCCCAGCCTGCCCATAGCGACCCCCAACCCGCCCCATGGCCACAACCCATCCCCAATGGGATGACCTGCCCTCCCTTCCGGAGCACGCACGCGTCCTCAAGGTGCTCTGCCCCACGGCCTGCCCCATAGCGACCCATAGCCCGCCCCATAGCGACCCCCAGCCTGCCCCATAGCGACCCCCAACCCGCCCTACGGCCGCAACCCATCCCCGATGGGACGACCTGCTCTCCCTTCTGGAGCACGCACATGTCCTCAAGGTGCTCTGCCCCACGGCCTGCCCCATAGCGACCCATAGCCTGCCCCATAGCGACCCACAGCCTGCCCCATAGCGGCCCCCAACCCGCCCTACGGCCGCAACCCATCCCCGATGGGACGACCCGCTCTCCCTTCTGGAGCACGCACACGTCCTCAAGGTGCTCTGCCCCACGGCCTGCCCCATAGCGACCCATAGCCTGCCCCGTAGCGACCCCCAGGCTGCCCCATAGCGACCCCCAACCCGCCCTACGGCCGCAACCTATCCCCGATGGGACGACCTGCTCTCCCTTCCGGAGCACGCACACTTCCTCAAGGTGCTCTGCCCCACGGCCTGCCCCATAGCGACCCATAGCCTGCCCCATAGCGACCCACAGCCTGCCCCATAGCGACCCCCAACCCACCCCACAGCCAGAACCCAGCCCCAACGGGACAACCTGCCTTCCCTGCTGCAGTTCAGCCATGTTTTCGGGGTGCCTGCCCCACAGCCTGCCCCATAGCGACCCACAGCGACCCATAACCTGCCCCATAGCGACCCCTAACCTGCTCCACAGCCACAACCCATCCCCGATGGGACGACCTGCTCTCCCTTCCGGAACACACACACATCCTCGAGGTGTCTGCCCCATAGTGACCCACAGCAACCCATAGCCTGCCCCATAGCAACCCACAGCCTGCCCCACAACCCATCCTACGGCCCTTCAGTCCCCCCCAGCCCCCCAACTGTCCCCCAACTCCCCTCAGCCCCCCAAGTCCCTCCGCGGCCCTATAGCCCCCCAACTCCCCTCAGCCCCCCAACTCCCCCCATGGTCCCCCAGCCCCCCAACTCCCCCCATAACCCTCCAGCCCCACAACTCCCCTCAGCCCCCCAACTCCCCCCATGGTCCCCCAGCCCCCCAACTCCCCCCATAACCCTCCAGCCTCACAACTCCTCTCAGCCCCCCAACTCCCCCCATGGCCCCCCAGCCCCCCAACTCCCCCATAACCCTCCAGCCCCCCATGGCCCCCCAGTCCCTCCCAGTCCCCCATCTCCTCCATGGCCCCCCAACTCCCCCCAGCCCTCCCCAGCCCCCCAACTCCCCCATGGCCCCCCAGCCCCCCCAGTGCCCCCCCCCCCGGTGCCCCCCAACCGCCCCTGCCCCCCAGGTGGATTCCTTCCCCTTCCTGGGCCGCATCCGGGGCCGGCGCACGGTGGTTCGGGACTCGGCCTTCCAGTCCCGGCAACTGGGCCGGCGGGAGAGCAAAGTGGTGGCCACCGAGGGCAGGGTCACCCTGGACCTGCTGCAGGTACGGAGGGAGGGGATGCTATGGGGCTGGGGAGGGTCTACAGGGTGCTATGGGGCAGCTATGGGGCTGGGGGGGGGTCTATGGGGTGGCTATGGGGCTGGGGGGAGGCGCTATGGGGCAGCTATGGGGCTGTGGGGGGGCTGTGGGGCTGTGGGGGGCTGGAGGTGGCCGGGAGAGCAAAGCGGTGGCCACCGAGGGCAGGGTCACCCTGGACCTGCTGCGGGTATGGGGTGGCTATGGGGCTGGGGGGGGTCTATGGGGTGGCTATGGGGCTGGGGGGGGCCGCTATAGGGCGGCTATGGGGCTGGGGGGGCGCCATGGAGCCATGGGGGGCTGGAGGTGGCCGGGAGAGCAAAGCGGTGGCCACCGAGGGCAGGGTCACCCTGGACCTGCTGCGGGTATGGGGTGGCTATGGGGCTGGAGGGGGGTGCTATGGGGCGGCTATGGGGCTGGGGGGGTGTCGCCGTGGGGCGCAGTGGGTGATCTATGGGTCGCTGTGGGGCAGGTGTTTCTGCGGGAGCACAGTGGGGGGATGTGTGGGGCACATGGCTGATGTGTGGGTCCTGTGGGGGGTTGCTGTGGGGTGCGGTGGGTGATCTATGGGTCGCTGTGGGGCACGGTGGGTGATCTATGGGTCGCTGTGGGGCGCGGTGGCTGATCTGTGGGTCGCTGTGGGGCGCGGTGGGTGATCTATGGGTCGCTGTGGGGCGCGGTGGCTGATCTGTGGGTCGCCATGGGGCACGGTGGGTGATCTATGGGTCGCCGTGGGGCAGGTGCTTCCGCAGGAGCACAGCGAAGGGATCTGTAGGGCACAGTGGGGGGGATGTGTGGGGCACACAGCTGCCTAGGGGAGTCCCGGGGGGGATGTGTGGGTCGCTGTGGGGCACACAGCTGATCTATGGGTCGCTATGGGGCAGGTGCTGCTGCGGGAGCACAAGCTCCGCTCCTACACCCTCAACGCCGTCAGCGCCCACTTCCTGCACGAGCAGAAGGAGGATGTGCCCCACGGCATCATCTCCGACCTCCAGGTGTGGGGCAGAGGAGGTCCTATGGGGTGGGGGGGGGTTCTATGGGGCTGGGGCTGCCCCACAGCATCATCTCCAAGCTCCAGGTTTGGGGCTGGGGGGGTTCTATGGGGCTGGGGCTGCCCCACGGCGTCACCTTGGACTTGCAGGTGTGGGGCTGGGGGGGTTCTATGGGGCAGGGGGGGTTCTATGGGGCTGGGGCTGCCCCACAGCATCATCTCCGACCTCCAGGTGTGGGGCTGGGGGGGTTCTATGGGGCAGGGGGGGTTCTATGGGGCTGGGGCTGCCCCACAGCATCATCTCCGACCTCCAGGTTTGGGGCTGGGGGGGTTCTATGGGGCTGGGGCTGCCCCACAGCATCATCTCCAAGCTCCAGGTGTGGGGCTGGGGGGGTTCTATGGGGCAGGGGGGGTTCTATGGGGCTGGTGGGGTTCTATGGGGCAGGGGGGGTTCTATGGGGCTGGGGCTGCCCCACAGCATCATCTCCGACCTCCAGGTGTGGGGCAGGGGGGGTCCTATGGGGCTAGAGGAGTTCTATGGGGCTGCCCCATGGTATCAGCTCCGACCTGCAGGTGTGGGGCAGGAGGAGTTCT
The DNA here is from genome assembly GCF_964106895.1 of Numenius arquata. Classification (NCBI taxonomy): domain Eukaryota; kingdom Metazoa; phylum Chordata; class Aves; order Charadriiformes; family Scolopacidae; genus Numenius; species Numenius arquata. The sequence goes on from NW_027414182.1 coordinate 3,903, forward strand.
ATGGGGCTGGGGGGGGACACACTGTCCCCCATGTCCCCAAGGTGTCCCCAATGTCTCCCTCTGTCCCCACCGTGTCCCCCCCACGGTCCAGCCCCATCTCTAGGGTGTCCCCAAGGTGTCCCCAATGTCCTCAAGGTGTCACCAAGGTCCCCAAGATGTCCCCAAGGTGTCCTCAATGTCCCCAATGTCCCCAAGGTGTCCCCAATGTCCCCAGGGTGTCCCCAAGGTGTCCTCAAGATGTCCCCAAGGTGTCCTTAATGTCCCCAAGATGTCCCCAGGGTGTCCTCAATGTCCCCAAGGCATCCCCAAGATGTCCCCAGGGTGTCCTCAATGTCCCCAAGGTGTCTTAGTGTCCCCAATGTCTCCTTCTGGCCCCACCATGTCCCCACCGTGGCACCCCGATGTCTCTGCCCTGTCCCCCTATGTCCCCAAGGTGTCCCCAAGGTGTCCCCAAAGTGTTTCAATGTCCCCAAGGTGTCCCCAAGATGTCAAGATGTCCCCAGGGTGTCCTCAATGTCCCCAAGGTGTCCCCAAGGTGTCCCCAATGTCCCCAGGGTGTCCCTAAGGTGTCCTCAAGATGTCCCCAAGGTGTCCTCAATGTCCCCAAGGCATCCCCAAGATGTCCCCAAGGTGTCCTCAATGTCCCCAAGATGTCCCCAAGGTGTCTTAATGTCCCCAATGTCTCCTTCTGGCCCCACCATGTCCCCACCGTGGCACCCCGATGTCCCTGCCCTGTCCCCAAGGTGTCCCCAAGATGTCCCCAAGGTGTCCTTAATGTCCCCAAGATGTCCTCAATGTCCCCAAGGTGTCCCCAAGGTGTCCTCAATGTCCCCAAGGTGTCCCCAAGATGTCCCCAAGATGTCCCCAATGTCCCCAAGGTGGCCCCAAGATGTCCCCAGGGTGTCCTCAATGTCTACAAGGTGTCCCCAGGGTGTCCCCAACGTCTCCCTCTGGCCCCACCGTGTCCCCCCCGGTGACCCCACCGTGGCACCCCCCACGTCCCTACCCCGTCCCGTCCCCCCCGTGTCCCCGAGGTGTCCCCAAGGTCCCTAACGTGTCCCCACCGTGTCCCCAGCGGGGGTCGGAGCAGACGCGGCGGCGCCTGGCCGTCTACTGCCTGAAGGACGCCTTCCTGCCCCTGCGGCTGCTGGAGAAGCTGATGGTGGTGGTGACCCACGTGGAGATGGCCCGTGTCACCGGCGTCCCCCTGGCCTACCTGCTGGCACGGGGACAGCAGGTCAAGGTGGTCTCCCAGCTCCTGCGGCAGGTGAGGGGGGGGACACGGGGATGGGGGCGTGGGGAACACCAGGAAGGACAAGGGACGTGGGGATGGGGACGTGGGGCCACCAAGAGGGAGCTGGGGGGGGACAGGGGACATGGGGATGGGACGTGGGGCCACCAGGAAGGACAAGGGACATGGGGATGGAGATGTGGGGCCACCAGGAAGGACAAGGGACGTGAAGATGGGATGTGGGGCCACCAGGAGGGACCTGGGGGGGACAGGGACATGGGGATGGGACGTGGGGCCACCAGGAGGGAGCTGGGGGGGGACAGGGGACATGGGAATGGGACATGGGGCCACCAGGAAGGACAAAGGACCCAGGGATGGAGACGTGGGGCCACCAGGAAGGACAAGGGACATGGGGATGGGGACGTGGGGCCACCAGGAGGGACCTGGGGGGGACAGGGGACATGGGGATGGGACGTGGGGCCACCAGGAGGGACAAAGGTCCCAGGGATGGAGACGTGGGGCCACCAGGAAGGACAAGGGACGTGAGGATGGGGACGTGGGGCCACCAGGAGAGACCTGGGACATGGAGATGGGGACGTGGGGCCACCAGGAAGGACAAGGGACGTGGGGATGGGGACGTGGGGCCACCAAGAGGGAGCTGGGGGGGGACAGGGGACATGGGGATGGGACGTGGGGCCACCAGGAAGGACAAGGGACATGGGGATGGAGATGTGGGGCCACCAGGAAGGACAAGGGACGTGAAGATGGGATGTGGGGCCACCAGGAGGGACCTGGGGGGGACAGGGACATGGGGATGGGACGTGGGGCCACCAGGAAGGACAAAGGACCCAGGGATGGAGACGTGGGGCCACCAGGAAGGACAAGGGACATGGGGATGGGGACTTGGGGCCACCAGGAGGGACCTGGGGGGGACAGGGGACATGGGGATGGGACGTGGGGCCACCAGGAGGGAGCTGGGGGGGACAGGGGACATGGGGATGGGACGTGGGGCCACCAGGAGGGACCTGGGGGGGACAGGGGACATGGGGATGGGACGTGGGGCCACCAGGAGGGACAAGGGACATGGGGATGGGGACGTGGGGCCACCAGGAGGGAGCTGGGACATGGGGATGGGGACGTGGGGCCACCAGGAGGGACCTGGGGGGGACAGGGGACATGGGGATGGAGACGTGGGGCCACCAGGAAGGACAACGGACGTGAGGATGGGGACGTGGGGCCACCAAGAGGGAGCTGGGACATGGGGATGGGATGTGGGGCCACCAGGAAGGACAAGGGACGTGAAGATGGGATGTGGGGCCACCAGGAGAGACCTGGGACATGGGGAGGGGGGCGTGGGGCCACCAGGAAGGACAAGGGACACGGGGATGGAGATGTGGGGCCACCAGGAAGGACAAGGGACGTGAAGATGGGATGTGGGGCCACCAGGAGGGACCTGGGGGGGACAGGGGACATGGGGATGGGATGTGGGGCCACCAGGAAGAACAAGGGACATGGGGATGGGGACGTGGGGCCACCAGGAGGGAGCTGGGGGGGACAGGAGACACGGGGAGGAACAGGGGACACGGGGAAGGGGGGGACAGGGGGCCACCAGGAAGGACATGGGGGGGGACAAGGACACGGGGGGGGACACACACACAGAGTTTGGGGCCACCAGGGGGGGACCTGGGGGGTGGGGATGACAGGGATGGGGACAGGGGGACACCGGGGGGGACCTGGGGGGGGGGACAGGGACATGGGGGGGGGACGACACACAGACAGGGGACATGGCGGGGGGGGGATGACAGGGGGCCACCTGGGGGGGGGGGGACGGGGACATGGGGGGGGGACAGGAGGACACCGGGAGGGACCTGGGGGGGGGACAGGGACATGGGGGGGGGGGGACACAGACAGGGGACATGGCGGGGGGGGGGACACGACAGGGGGCCACCAGGGGGGACCTTGGGGGGGGGACAGGAGGACTCGGGGTGGGGGGACAGGGACCTGGGGGGGGACAGGAGGACACCAGGAGGGACCTGGGGGGGGGGACGGGGACATGGGGGGGGGACCTGGGGGGGGGGACAGGGACAGGGGGGGGGGACACACACAGACAGGGGACATGGCGGGGGGGGGGACAGGATTTGGGGCCACAAGAGGGACCTGGGGGGGGGGGGTGGGGGGTGACACTGTGTGTCGTCCCCCCCCCGGTGACACTGTCCCCCCCCCCCGGTGGCAGGCCCGGCGGGAGGACCTGCTGATGCCGGTGGTGAAGGCGGAGGGGGGGGAGGACTACGAGGGGGCCACCGTCATCGAGCCCCTCAAGGGGTGAGCCCTGAACCCCCCCCCCGGGGGGGACACTGACACCCCCCCCCCCCCCCGGGACCCCCCCTGACCCCTGGGACCCCCCCCGGGACCCCTTGTCACCCCCCCATGACCCCTCCTGACCCCTGGGACCCCCCCGGGACCCCTTGTCACCCCCCCCATGACCCCCCCGGGACCCCCCCCGGGACCCCTTGTCACCCCCCCATGACCCCTCCTGACCCCTGGGACTCCCCCCGGGACCCCCCCTGACCTCTCCGTGACCCCCCTGTCATCCCCCCGTGACCCCTCCTGACCTCTCCGTGACCCCCCTGTCACCCCTCCATGACCCCTTGTGACCCCTCTGTGACCTCCCAACCCCTTGTGACCCCACGTGACCCCCCATGACCCCTTGTCACCTCCCCGTGACCCCTGTGACCCCTTGTGACCACCCATGACCCCTCCGTGACCCTGTGTGACCCCTGTGACCTCCAGTGACCCCATTACCTCCTATGACCTCTAGTGACCCCGTGACCCCTGACCCCCGTGACCTCCAGTGACCCCGTGACCCCTGTGCTCCCCCTCCCCCCAAATGTCACCACCTTGCCGCCCCCCGTGACCCTTGACCCTGTGACCCCATGACCTCATAACCTGTGACCCCTGTGACCCCTGACCCTTGACCCTGTGACCTCCAGTGACCCCATGACCCCTGTGTGGCCCCCCCCGAATGTCACCTCCTTGCTGAGCCCTCCCGTGACCCTTGACCCCCATGACCCTTGACCCCTGTGACCTCTGACCCTTGTCCCTGTGACCTCCAGTGACCCCATGACCCCTGTGCTCCCCTTCCCCCCCCAAGTGCCACCTCCTTGCTGGGCCCCCCATGACCCTTGACCCCCATGACCTCTGTGACCTCTGACCCTTGACCCCGTGACCTCCAGTGACCCCATGACCCCTGTGCTCCCCCTTTCCCTTCCCCCCCCAAGTGTCACCTCCTTGCTGGGCCCCCCATGACCCTTGACCCCTGTGACCTCTGACCCTTCACCTCTGTGACCCCTGACCCTTGACCCTGTGACCTCCAATGACCTCATGACCCCTGTGTGCCCCCCCTGAATGTCACCTCCTTGCTGAGCCCTCCTGTGACCCTTGACCCCCATGACCCTTGACCACCATGACCCCTGTGACCCCTGACCCTTGACCCTTGTGACCCCTGACCCCTGTGACCCCTGTGCTGCCCCTTTCCCTTCCCCCCCAAGTGCCACCTCCTTGCCGGCCCCCCATGACCCTTGACCCCGTGACCCCTGTGACCCCTGACCCTTGACCCCGTGACCTCCAGTGACCCCATGACCCCTGTGCTCCCCCTTCACCACCCCCCCCAAGTGCCACCTTCTTGCTGGGCCCCCAGTGACCCTTGACCCCCATGACCCTTTACCCCCCGTGACCCTTGAACCCCCCGTGACCCTTGACCTTGACCCCGGCCCCGTGACCTTTGACCCCAGGTACTACGACGTGCCCATCGTGACGCTGGACTTCTCCTCGCTGTACCCCTCCATCATGATCGCCCACAACCTCTGCTACACCACCCTGCTGGCCCCCGGCGCCGCCGCCCGCCTCGGGTACTGGGAGCACTGGGAGGGGACTGGGAGGCACTGGGAGGGGACTGCAGGGGGACTGGAAGGGGACTGGGAGGGACTGGGGGGCACTGGGAGGGACTGGGCAGGACTGGGAGGGACTGGGAATGTACTGTGGGGGCACTGGGAGGGACTGGGGGACACTGGGAGGGACTGGGGGGCACTGGGGAGGACTGGGAATGTGTTGCAGAGGGACTGGGGGGCACTGGGAGGGACTGGGGGGCACTGGGGGGGACTGAGAATGTGTTGCAGAGGGACTGGGCGGGACTGGGAGGGACTGGGAATGTACTGTGGGGACACTGGGAGGGACTGGGGGGCACCGGGGAGGACTGGGAATGTGTTGCAGAGGGACTGGAAGGGGACTGGGAGGGACTGGGGGGCACTGGGAGGGACTGGGCAGGACTGGGAGGGACTGGGAATGTACTGTGGGGGCACTGGGAGGGACTGGGGGACACTGGGAGGGACTGGGGGGCACTGGGAGGGACTAGGAATGTTCTGTGGGGGCACTGGGAGGGACTGGGAATGTACTGCGGGGGGACTGGGAGCACTGGGAGGGGACTGGGAGGGACTGGGGGGGTCTGGGAGGGGACTGCAGGGGGACTGGAGGGACTGGGGAGCACTGGAAGGGACTGGGAACGTACTGCGGGGGGACTGGGCGGGACTGGGAGGGGACTGCAGGGGGACTGGAGGGACTGGGGGGCACTGGAAGGGACTGGGAGGGACTGGGGGACACTGGGAGGGACTGGGGGGCACTGGGGGGGACTGGGAGGGACTGGGAGGGACTGGGAATGTGCTGCAGGGGGACTGGGAGGGACTGGGAGGCACTGGGAGGGACTGGGGGGGTCTGGGGGGCCTCCGTGGCTCCTGCCCCCCCCCTCATGACACTCACCCCTGTGTCCCCATCACGTCCCCCCCCCCGTGTCCCTCCCCGTGTCCCCCCCCATGTCCCCCCCCGTGCCCCCCTGTGTCCCCCCCCTTGCCCCCCCATGTCCCCCCCGTGTCCCTCCCCTTGCCCCCCCTGTGTCCCCCCCCCGTGTCCCCCCCCCATGTCCCCCCCTCCTGTGTTCCCCCCCGTGTCCCCCCTGTGTCCCTCCCCTTCCCTCCATGACCCCCCCCCGTGTCCCCCCCCCCGTGTCCCCCCCCCCGTGTCCCCCCCTATGTCCGTCCCCCCCCGTGCCCCCCCCAGGCTGGCCCCCGCTGACGTCACGCGCAGCCCCACGGGGGAGCAGTTTGTCACCCCCCGCCTGAGGGAGGGGCTGCTCCCCAGGGTCCTGCGGGGGCTGCTGGCAGCGCGCAAGAGGTGGGGGGGCACGGGGGGGGGACGGGGGGGGGACACGAGGGGACATGGGGGTGGGGGGACACGGGGACACGGGGGGGGACACGGGGACACGGGGACGTGGGGGTGGGGGGCACATGGGGGTGGGGGGACATAGGGACACGGGGGGGACATGGGGGTGGGGGGGGACACGGGGGGGGACATGGGGACATGGGGGGACACGGGGACGGGGGGGACACGGGGACATGGGGGTGGGGGGACATAGGGACACGGGGGGGGACACAGGGACGGGGGGGACACGGGGGGGACACGAGGGGACATGGGGATGGGGGGCACATGGGGGTGGGGGGACATAGGGACACGGGGGGGGACACAGGGACAGGGGGGGGACGGGGGGGACACAGAGCCGTGGGTTGCTGTGGGGCAGCTACAGGTCACTGTGGGTCGCTATGGGTCGCTGTGGGGCAGCCGTGGGTCACTGTGGGGCAGCTGTGGGTTGCTGTGGGGCAGCTGTGGGTCACTATGGGGCAGCTGTAGGTCGCTATGGGTCGCTGTGGGGCAGCTGTGGGTCACTGTGGGGCAGCCGTGGGTCGCTGTGGGGCAGCTGTGGGTCACTACGGGTCGCTGTGGGGCAGCCATGGGTCACTGTGGGGCAGCTGTGGGTCGCTACGGGTCACTGTGGGGCAGCTGTGGGTTGCTACGGGTCGCTGTGGGGCAGCCGTGGGTCGCTACGGGTTGCTCTGGGGCAGCCATGGGTCCTTATGGGGCAGCTGTAGGTCGCTATGGGTTGCTGTGGGGTCACTGTGGGGCAGCTTTGGGTCGCTGTGGGTCACTATGGGTCGCTGTGGGGCAGCTGTGGGTCGCTGTGGGGCAGCTGTGGGTCGCTACGGGTTGCTCTGGGGCAGCCATGGGTCCTTATGGGGCAGCTGTAGGTCGCTATGGGTCGCTATGGGTTGCTGTGGGGCAGCTGTGGGTCACTATGGGTCGCTGTGGGTCACTATGGGTTGCTGTGGGGCAGCTGTGGGTCGCTACGGGTTGCTCTGGGGCAGCCATGGGTCCTTATGGGGCAGCTGTAGGTCGCTGTGGGTCGCTATGGGTTGCTGTGGGGCAGCTTTGGGTCGCTGTGGGTCAGGGCAGGTCCTGGCAGGGTGAAGAGTGGAGCTCAGGGAGGTGCAGGTTCCATTGGGAATGGGACTGTGGGGCGGCTATGGGGCAGCCATGGGTCGCTACGGGGCAGCTGTGGGTCGCTATGGGGCAGCTATGGGTCGCTGTGGGTCCTGGCAGGGTCCTGGCAGGGTGAAGATGGAGCTCACACAAGGGCAGCATCCATTGGGAATGGGGCCGTGGGTCGCTGTGGGGCAGCTATGGGTCGCTGTGGGGCAGCTATGGGTCGCTGTGGGTCGCTATGGGGCAGCTATGGGTCGCTGTGGGTCAGGGCAGGTCCTGGCAGGGTGAAGATAGAGCTCACACAAGGGCAGCGTCCATTGGGAATGGGGCCGTGGGTCGCTGTGGGGCAGCTATGGGTCGCTGTGGGTCGCTATGGAGCAGCTGTGGGTCGCTATGGGGCAGCTGTGGGTCACTATGGGTCGCTATGGGGCAGCTATGGGTCGCTGTGGGTCAGGGCAGGTCCTGGCAGGGTGAAGATGGAGCTCACACAAGGGCAGCGTCCATTGGGAATGGGGCCGTGGGTCGCTGTGGGGCAGCTATGGGTCGCTGTGGGTCGCTGTGGGGCAGCTATGGGTCGCTGTGGGTCGCAGGGTGAAGGCGGAGCTGGCGCAGGAGCAGGACGAGTTCCGGCGGCAGGTCCTGGACGGGCGGCAGCTCGCGCTCAAGGTCAGCGCCAACTCCGTCTACGGCTTCACCGGGGCCCAGGCCGGGCGCCTGCCCTGCCTCCAGATCTCCCAGGTGAGCCCCATAGCTGCCCTATAGCTGCCCCATAGCGCCCCGCGGCTGCCCCATAGCACCCCCCAGCCCCATTCCCAATGGACGCTGCGCTTGTGTGAGCTCCATCTTCACCCTGCCAGGACCTGCCCTGACCCACAGTGACCCATAGCTGCCCCGTAGCGCCCCACGGCTGCCCTATAGCGACCCATAGCTGCCCCATATCTGCCCCATAGCGACCCGCGGCTGCCCCATAGCACCCCCCAGCCCCATTCCCAATGGACGCTGCGCTTGTGTGAGCTCCATCTTCACCCTGCCAGGACCTGCCCTGACCCACAGTGACCCATAGCTGCCCCATAGCTGCCCCATAGTGCCCCACAGCTGCCCTATAGCGACCCATAGCTGCCCCATAGCGCCCCACGGCCGCCCCATAGCGCCCCCCAGCCCCATTCCCAATGGACGCTGCGCTTGTGTGAGCTCCATCTTCACCCTGCCAGGACCTGCCCTGACCCACAGTGACCCATAGCTGCCCCGTAGCGCCCCACGGCTGCCCTATAGCGACCCATAGCTGCCCCATATCTGCCCCATAGCGACCCGCGGCTGCCCCATAGCGCCCCCCAGCCCCATTCCCAATGGACGCTGCGCTTGTGTGAGCTCCATCTTCACCCTGCCGGGACCTGCCCTGACCCACAGTGACCCATAGCTGCCCCATAGCGACCCACAGCTGCCCCATAGCGCCCCACAGCACCCCACAGATCCCCCCAATGTCCCCATGTCCCCCCTACCCCACAGCATCCCCTGCCCCACATCCCCCCAACGTCCTCATGTTCCTCCTACCCCACGGCACCCTCTGCCCCACAGCCCCCTGCCCCACATCTCCCCACATCCCCCTAATGTCCCCATGTCCCCCCTACCCCACAGCTTCCCCTGCCCCACGGCACCCCCTGCCCCACATCTCCCCACATCCCCCTGCCCCACATTCCTCCTACCCCACATCCCTCTGCCCCACATCCCCCTAATGTCCCCATGTCCCCCCTGCCCCACAGCATCCCCTACCCCACAGCGCCCCGGTGTCCCCGTGTCCCCCCTGCCCCACAGCATCCCCTGCCCCACGGCACCCCCTGCCCCACAGCATCCCTTGCCCCACAGCCCCCTGCCCCACATCCCTCTGCCCCACATCCCCCTAATGTCCCCATGTCCCCCCTACCCCACAGCATCCCGTGCCCCGCGGCGCCCCGGTGTCCCCGGCACCTCCCTGCCCCACATCCCCCTGCCCCACATCCCCCTGCCCCACACCTCCCTGCCCCACATCTCCCCACATCTCCCCCCGCAGAGCGTCACGGCCTTCGGGCGGCAGATGATCGAACAGACCAAGCAGTTGGTGGAGAGTAAATACTGCCTGGCCCAGGGGTACCCCGCCGACGCCAAGGTGGGGGGCCGGGGGGGGTCCTGGGGGTCTCGGGGGGGTCCCCAGGGGGTTTTGGGGGGGGCCCTGGGCATTTTTGGGGGGCCCCGGGGGGGTTTTGGGGGTCCCGGGGGGTCCCCAATAGAGCAATTACTGCCTGGCTCAGGGGGAACAGGGGGGGTTTTGGGGGTCTCGGGGGGGTTTTGGGGGGGTCCTGGGGGTCTCGGGGGGGTCCCGAGGGTCTCGGGGGGGTTCTGGGGGTTTTGGGGGGGTCTCGGGGGGGTCCTCAGGGGGTTTTGGGGGGGCCCCGGGCATTTTTGGGGGGCCCCGGGGGGGTTTTGGGGGTCCCCAATAGAGCAATTACTGCCTGGCTCAAGGGGAACTGGGGGGGGTTTGGGGGTCTCGGGGGGGTTTTGGGGGGGTCCTGGGGGTTTTGGGGGGGTCTCGGGGGGGTCCTCAGGGGGTTTTGGGGGGGGCCCGGGCATTTTTGGGGGGTCCCGGGGGGGTCCCCAATAGAACAATTACTGCCTGGCTCAAGGGGAACTGGGGGGGTTTTGTGGAGGTCCTGGGGGTCTCGGGGGGGTTTTGGGGGGGTCTCGGGGGGGTCCCCAAGGGGTTCGGGGGGGGGGATTTTGGGGGGCCCCGGGGGGGTTTTGGGGGTCTTGGGGGGTCCCCAATAGAGCAATTACTGCCTGGCTCATGGGGAACTGGGGGGGGTTTGGGGGTCTCGGGGGGGTTTTTGGGGGGGGTCCTGGGGTCTCGGGGGGGTCCTGGGGGTTTTGGGGGGGTCTCGGGGGGGTCCTCAGGGGGTTTTGGGGGGGGCCCGGGCATTTTTTGGGGGGCCCCGGGGGGGTTTTGGGGGTCTCGGGGGGTCCCCAATAGAGCAATTACTGCCTGGCTCAGGGGGAACTGGGGGGGTTTTGGGGGTCTCGGGGGGGTTTTGGGGGGGGTCCTGGGGGTCTCGGGGGGGTCCTGGGGGTTTTGGGGGGGTCCCCAAGGGGTTCGGGGGGGGGGCCCGGGCATTTTTGGGGGGTCCCGGGGGGTCCCCAATAGAGCAATTACTGCCTGGCTCAGGGGGAGCTGGGGGGGATTTGGGGGGGTTTTGGGGTCCCGGGGGGGGGTTTGGGGTTCGGGAGTTTTTTGGGGTCCGGGGGGGTCCCCTGACCCTTGTCCCCCCCCAGGTGGTGTTTGGGGACAGGGACTCGGGGATGTGTCACCGAGGGGGGGGGATTTGGGTCCCCAGGGGGAGCTTCGAGGTCCCTGTTGGGTTTTGGGTTGGGAGTGCGGGATTTTGGGGTCCCGGGGGGGGGTTTTGGGGTTCAGGGGGGAGGTTTTTGGGGTCCGGGGGGGTCCCCCTGACCCTTGTCCCCCCCCCAGGTGGTGTTTGGGGACAGGGACTCGGGGATGTCACCAAGGGGGGGGGATTTGAGTCCCTGTTGGGTTTTGGGGTGGGAGTGGGGGGTTTTGGGGTCCCGGGGGGGGTTTTGGGGTTCGGGGGGGAGTTTTTTGGGGTACGGGGGGGGGGGTCCCCTGACCCTTGTCCCCCCCCCCAGGTGGTGTTTGGGGACAGGGACTGTGGGATGTCACCGAGGGGGGGGGGGATTTGAGTCCCTGTTGGGTTTTGGGTTGGGAGTGGGGGGTTTTGGGGTTCGGGGGGGGCGTTTTGGGGTCCCGGGGGGGGTTTTGGGGTTCGGGGGGGAGGTTTTTGGGGTCCGGGGGGGTCCCCTGACCCTTGTCCCCCCCCCAGGTGGTGTTTGGGGACAGGGACTCGGTGATGTGTCACCGAGGGGGGGGGGGGATTTGGGTCCCCAGGGGGAGCTTTGAGGTCCCTGTTGGGTTTTGGGGTCCCAGGGGGGGTTTTGGGGTCCCGGGGGGGGTTTTGGGGTTCGGGGGGGAGTTTTTTGGGGT
>NW_027414183.1:0-29195 GCF_964106895.1 Numenius arquata
GGGGGGAAGGCTATTTTGGGTGAAATCCAGGGATTTTGGGGTCTCAAGGGCACCCTTTGGGGCCAATCTCAGGGATTTTGGGTCCCAGCGGATTTTTTTTTTGGGGAATTTCAGGGATTTTGGGATCCCAGCAGATTTTTTTGGGGCAAATTCCAGGGATTTTGGGGTCCAGGCCCATTTTTGGGGGTGAATTCCAGGGATATTGGGGTCCCGGTGGATTTTTTGGGGTGAATTCCAGGGATTTTGGGGCTCCAACAGATTTTTTTGGGGCCAATCTCAGGGATTTTGGGGTCCCGGCAGATTTTTTTGGGGCAAATTCCAGGGATTTTGGGTCCAGGCCCATTTTTTGGGGTGAATTCCAGGGATATTGGGGTCCCGGTGGATTTTTTGGGGTGAATTCCAGGGATTTTGGGGCTCCAACAGATTTTTTTGGGGCCAATCTCAGGGATTTTGGGGTCCCGGCAGATTTTTTTGGGGCAAATTCCAGGGATTTTGGGGTCCAGGCCCATTTTTGGGGTGAATTCCAGGGATATTGGGATCCCAGCAGATTTTTGGGGTGAATTCCTAGGGATTTTGGGGTCTCAAAGGTTCCCTTTGGGGCCAATCTCAGGGATTTTGGGGTCCCAGCAGATTTTTTGGGGCAAATTCCAGGGATTTTGGGGTCCCGGTGGATTTTTTGGGGTAAATTCCAGGGGATTTGGGGGTCCTGGTGGATTTTTTTGGGGTGAATTCCAGGGATTTTGGGGTCTCAAAGGTTCACTTTGGGGCCAATCTCAGGGATTTTGGGGTCCCAGCAGATTTTTTTTGGGGCAAATTCCAGGGATTTTGGGGTCCAGGCCCATTTTTGGGGGTGAATTCCAGGGATTTTGGGGTCTCAAAGGTTCCCTTTGGGGCCAATCTCAGGGATTTTGGGGTCCCGGCAGATTTTTTGGGGGCAAATTCCAGGGATTTTGGGGTCCCGGTGGATTTTTGGGGTGAATTCCAGGGATTTTGGGGTCCCGGTGGATTTTTTTGGGGCAAATTCCAGGGATTTTGGGGTCCAGGCCCATTTTTTGGGTGAATTCCAGGATATTGGGATCCCAGCAGATTTTTGGGGTGAATTCCAGGGATTTTTGGGGTCTCAAAGGTTCCCTTTGGGACCAATCTCAGGGATTTTGGGGTCCCGGTGGATTTTTTTGGGGTGAATTCCAGGGATTTTGGGGTCTCAAAGGTTCCCTTTGGGGCCAATCTCAGGAATTTTTGGGTCCCAGCAGATTTTTGGGGGTAATTCCAGGGATTTTGGGGTCCCGGTGGATTTTTGGGGTGAATTCCAGGGATTTTGGGGTCTCAAAGGTTCCCTTTGGGGCCAATCTCAGGAATTTTGGGGTCCCAGCAGATTTTTTGGGCAAATTCCAGGGATTTTGGGGTCCCGGTGGATTTTTTTGGGGTGAATTCCAGGGATTTTGGGGCTCCAACAGATTTTTTTGGGGCCAATCTCAGGGATTTTGGGGTCCCAGCAGATTTTTTTTGGGGCAAATTCCAGGGATTTTGGGGTCCAGGCCCATTTTTGGGGTGAATTCCAGGGATATTGGGATCCCAGCAGATTTTTGGGGTGAATCCCAGGGATTTTGGGGTCTCAAAGGTTCCCTTTGGGGCCAATCTCAGGAATTTTGGGGTCCCAGCAGATTTTTTGGGGCCAATCTCAGGGATTTTGGGTCCCGGCAGATTTTTTGGGGGCAAATTCCAGGGATTTTGGGGTCCCGGTGGATTTTTTGGGGTAAATTCCAGGGATTTTGGGGTCCAGGCCCATTTTTGGGGGTGAATTCCAGGGATTTGGGGTCTCAAAGGTTCACTTTGGGGCCAATCTCAGGGATTTTGGGGTCCCAGCAGATTTTTTTGGGGCAAATTCCAGGGATTTTGGGGTCCCGGTGGATTTTTTGGGTGAATTCCAGGGATTTTGGGGCTCCAACAGATTTTTTTGGGGCCAATCTCAGGGATTTTGGGGTCCCGGCGGATTTTTTGGGGCAAATTCCAGGGATTTTGGGGTCTCAAGGGTGCCCTTTGGGACCAATCTCAGGGATTTGGGGTCCCGGCAGATTTTTTGGGGGCAAATTCCAGGGATTTTGGGGTCTCAAGGGTCCCCTTCGGGACCAATCTCAAGGATTTGGGGGGGGGGGGGTTCCCCGTGGATTTTTTGGGGTGAATCCGAAGCTTTTTGGAGTCGCGTCGTCCCACAGCGCCTGTATTTCTCTGTACAGGGTAATAAACGGCCATTTGGGGGGGGGGGGGGTTCGGGGGGGGGGGGGCGCAGGATCGGGCCCTTTCCGGGGTTCCACACACACCCCCCCCCCCCCCGGCCCCCCCCAAAAATGTCCAGGATCGGGATCCGAGGGGGGGGGGGGTGTGTGTTGGGATCTGGGATCCCATCGTGTCCTGGGGGGGGGGCGGGGGGGGGTGTGTTCGGTGGGGGGGGGGGGGGGGGCACAGCACCCAGGGGTGGGGGATCCAGTCGTGGCGCAGGATTTGGCCTTGGGGGGGGGGGGGGGTGGGGGTGGGGGGTGTCCCATCACATCCCGGGATCCCTCGATGTCCAGGATCGGGCCCCTCTGGGATCCGCTGGTGCCCGGGACCCCCCCCCCGGGTGCAGGATCGGGCCCCTCAGGATCCAGCGGCGAGTTGGGATCAGGACCCTCCGGGATCCAGTCGATCCTTGGGATCCCTCTGGGTGCAGGATCGGGCCCCTCGGGGATCCGGCGGTGCCCAGGATCCCTCGACGTCCAGGATCGGGCCCCTCCGGGATCCAGTCGGTCTCCGGGATCCCTCCCAGTGCAGGATCAGATCCCTCCGGGATCCACTGGTGTCCCAGGATCGGGTCCCTCGGGGTTCTACTGGTGCCCAGGACCCCCCCGGGTGCAGGATCAGGCCCTTCGGGGATCCAGCGGTGTCTCAGGATCGGGCCCCTCCGGGATCCAGTTGATCTTTGGGATCCTTCGGGTGCAGGATCAGATCCCTCCGGGATCCACCGGTGTCCAGGACCCCACTGCGTGCAGGATCGGGCCCCTCCGGGATCCAGTTGGTCTCTGGGATCCCTCCCGGTGCAGGATCGGGCCCTTCAGGGATCCAGTGGTGCCCGGGATCCCTCCACATCCAGGATCGGGGCCCTCTGGGATCCAGTTGATCTTTGGGATCCTCCAGGTGCAGGATCAGATCCCTCCGGGATCCACTGGTGCCCAGGACCCCCCCACGTTGCAGGATCAGGCCCCTCGGGATCCAGCGGCGACTTGGGATCAGGACCCTCCGGGATCCAGTCGATCCTTGGGATCCCTCTGGGTGCAGGATCGGGCCCCTCGGGGATCCGGCGGTGCCCAGGATCCCTCGACGTCCAGGATCGGGCCCCTCCGGGATCCAGTCGGTCTCCGGGATCCCTCACAGTGCAGGATCAGATCCCTCCGGGATCCACTGGTGCCCAGGACCCCCCCACGTTGCAGGATCAGGCCCCTCGGGATCCAGCGGCGACTTGGGATCAGGACCCTCCGGGATCCAGTCGATCCTTGGGATCCCTCTGGGTGCAGGATCGGGCCCCTCGGGGATCCGGCGGTGCCCAGGATCCCTCGACGTCCAGGATCGGGCCCCTCCGGGATCCAGTCGGTCTCCGGGATCCCTCCCAGTGCAGGATCAGATCCCTCCGGGATCCACTGGTGTCCCAGGATCGGGTCCCTCGGGGTTCTACTGGTGCCCAGGACCCCCCCGGGTGCAGGATCAGGCCCTTCGGGGATCCAGCGGTGTCTCAGGATCGGGCCCCTCCGGGATCCAGTTGATCTTTGGGATCCTTCGGGTGCAGGATCAGATCCCTCCGGGATCCACCGGTGTCCAGGACCCCACTGCGTGCAGGATCGGGCCCCTCCGGGATCCAGTTGGTCTCTGGGATCCCTCCCGGTGCAGGATCGGGCCCTTCAGGGATCCAGTAGTGCCCGGGATCCCTCCACATCCAGGATCGGGGCCCTCTGGGATCCAGTTGATCTTTGGGATCCTCCAGGTGCAGGATCAGATCCCTCCGGGATCCACTGGTGCCCAGGACCCCCCCACGTTGCAGGATCAGGCCCCTCGGGATCCAGCGGCGACTTGGGATCAGGACCCTCCAGGATCCAGTCGATCCTTGGGATCCCTCTGGGTGCAGGATCGGGCCCCTCTTGGATCCATGGGTGCCCAGGACCCCCCCAGGGTGCAGGATCGGGCCCCTCAGGATCCAGTTGGTCTCTGGGATCCCTCCCGGTGCAGGATAAGATCCCTCCGGGATCCACTGGTGTCTCAGGATCGGGCCCCTTGGGATCCAGTGGTGCCCAGGATCCCTCCACGTCCAGGATCGGGCCCCTCAGGATCCAGCGGCGACTCAGGATCAGGGTCCTCCGGGATCCAGTCGATCCTTGGGATCCCTCCGGGTGCAGGATCAGCCCCCTCCGGGATCCACTGGTGTCCCAGGACCATCCCCCCCCCCCCCCGGGTGCAGGATCGGGCCCTTCGGGGATCCAGTGGTGCCCGGGATCCCTCCACGTCCAGGATCGGGCCCCTCCAGGATCCAGTTGGTCTTCGGGATCCTCCGGGTGCAGGATCAGATCCCTCCGGGATCCACTGGTGCCCGGGATCAGGACCCTCCGGGATCCACTCGATCCTTGGGATCCCTCCGGGTGCAGGATCGGGCCCCTCTGGGATCCACTGGTGTCCCAGGATCGGGCCCTTTGGGGACCCACTGGTGTCCCAGGACACCCCCCCCCCCCCCCCAAGCTCAGGATCGGGCCCCTCCGGGATCCAGTTGATCCCCAGGACACACACACACACCCCCCCCCGGGTGCAGGATCGGGCCCCTCAGGGGACAACCTCCCCCCCCCCCCCAACCCTGGTGCCCTCAGTGTCCCCTAAAGGTGTCCCCAAGGTGCCACCGGGCCCATGGGTGTCCCCCCCCCCCCCCCCTCGGTGTCCCTCAGTGTCCCCTTAGTGTCCTCGGGGTGTCCCCTGGGTGCCATGGGGCCCAGGAGTGTCCCCCTGTGTCGTGTGTCCCCCCCCCCCGCCATGTCCCCTGGGTGTCCCCATGTCCCCTAGGTGGCCCTTGGGTGTCACCAGGCCCATGGGTGTCCCTCAGTGTCCCCATGAGTGTCCCCCAGGTGTCCCTTAGCGTCCTTGGGGTGCCATGGGTGTCCCCAAGGTGCCACCAGGCCCATGGGTGTCCCTCAATGTCCCCATGGGTGTCCCCCAGTGTCCCCCGGGTGTCCCCAAGGTGCCACCAGGCCCATGGGTGTCCCTCAGTGTCCCCATGGGTGTCCCCCAGTGTCCCCAAGGTGCCACCAGGCCCATGGGTGTCCCTCAGTGTCCCCATGGGTGTCCCTCAGTGTCCCCATGGGTGTCCCCAAGGTGCCACCAGGCCCATGGGTGTCCCTCAATGTCCCCATGGGTGTCCTCCAGTGTCCCCCGGGTGTCCCCAAGGTGTCACCAGGCCCATGGGTGTCCCTCAATGTCCCCATGGGTGTCCTCCAGTGTCCCCCGGGTGTCCCCAAGGTGCCACCAGGCCCATGGGTGTCCCTCAATGTCCCCATGGGTGTCCCCCAGTGTCCCCCGGGTGTCCCCAAGGTGCCACCAGGCCCACAGGTGTCCCTTAGTGTCCCCCCTATGTCCCCTGGATGTCCCCCAGTGTCCCCAGGGGGCTGGCAGGTCCCCCGTGTCCCCAGGGTGGCCCCTGGGCCTCGCTGTCACCGTTGTGTGTCCGTCCCCCATCCCCCCCACCCCCCGACGTCCCCAATGTCCCCAAGGAATCGGGGTGGCCCCCCCACGTCCCCAAGGCATTGGGGGTGGCCCCGGGTCTCAATGTCACTGCCATCCCCCCATGTCCCCAAAGGCATCGGGGTGGCCTCCATGTCCTCGATGTCCCCGATGTCCCCAAGGCGTGGGGGTGGCCCCCCGGGGTCTCGCTGGTCCCCCCCCCGATGTCCCCAAGGCGTGGGGGTGGCCCCCAGCTCTTGCTGTCACCGTTGTCCCCCGATGTCCCCAATGTCCCCAAGGAATCGGGGTGGCCCCCGGGGTCTCGCTGTCACGGTTGTCCCCTGATGTCCCCAATGTCCCCAAGGAATCGGGGTGGCCCCCCCCCCACGTCCCCAAGGCATTGGGGGTGGCCCTGGGTCTCAATGTCACTGCCTCGATGTCCCCGATGTCCCCAAGGCGTGGGGGTGGCCCCCGGGGTCTCGCCGGTCCCCGATGTCCCCAAGGCGTGGGGGTGGCCCCCGGGGTCTCGCTGGTCCCCGATGTCCCCAAGGCATTGAAGTGGCCCCCGGGGTCTCGCCGGTCCCCGATGTCCCCAATGTCCCCAAGGTGTGGGGGTGGCCCCCGGGGTCTCGCCTGTCCCCAATGTCCCCGATGTCCCCGAGGGTCCCCGCGGGTCAGGGGGCGGTGGGCGGCCCCTCGGCCTCGCTGTCGCTGCTGTCCCCCATGTCCCCGAGGTCCCCCAGGTCCCCGTGGGGCAGGGCGAAGGGTGGCAGGTCCTCGTCGGAGGAGCCCAGAGAGTCCTCGTCCCCCAAGCGTGTCCCCAGGGCCACCGCCCCGAAGGCCAGCGGGCCCCGCAGCAGCCGGATCTGCGGGAACAGGGATGGGGACAAGGGGACAAGGGACACATGGGGACAAGGGGACGGGATGGGGGACAAGGGATGGGGACAAGGGGACAGGGGACAAGGGGACAAGGATGGGGACAGGGGACAAAGGGATGGGGACAAGGGACACATGGGGACAAGGGGACAAGGATGGGGACAAGGGGACAGGCGACAGGATGGGGACAAGGGGACAGGGGACAAGGGGATGGGGGACAAGGGGACAAGGATGGGGACAGGGGACAAAGGGATGGGGACAAGGGACACATGGGGACAAGGGGATGGGGACAAGGGGACGGGATGGGGACAGGGACAAAGGGATGGGGACAAGGGACAGGGACACATGGGGACAAGGGAATGGGATGGGGATGGGGGACAAGGGATGGGGACAAGGGGACAGGGGACAAGGATGGGGACAGGGGACAAAGGGATGGGGACAAGGGACACATGGGGACAAAGGGACGGGATGGGGGACAAGGGACACATGGGGACAAAGGGATGGGGACAAGGGGACAAGGATGGGGACAGGGACAAAGGGATGGGGACAAGGGACAGGGACACATGGGGACAAGGGGACGGGATGGGGATGGGGGACAAGGGATGGGGACAAGGGGACAGGGGGACAGGGGATGAGGAGAAGGGACAAGGAGATGGGGACAAGGGGACAGGATGGGGACAAGGATGGGGACAGGGGACAAAGGGATGGGGACAAGGGGATGGGATGGGGATGGGGGACAAGGGACAGGGACAAGGAGACAAGGGGATGGGGACAAGGGGACAGGATGGGGACGGGGGACAAAAGGATGGGGACAAGGGACACATGGGGACAAGGGGACGGGATGGGGGACAAGGGGACAAGGATGGGGACAAGGGGACAGGCGACAGGATGGGCACAAGGGGACAGGGGACAAGGGGATGGGGGACAAGGGGACAAGGATGGGGACGGGGGACAAAGGGATGGGGACAAGGGACACATGGGGACAAGGGGACAAGGAGACAGGATGGGGACGGGGGACAAGGGATGGGGACAAGGGACAGGGAAAGGGAGATGGGGACAAGGATGGGGACGGGGACAAAGGGACAGGATGGGGACAAGGGACAGGGGGACATGGGGACGAGGGGAAGGGGGACAGGATGGGGACAAGGGGACAGGGACAAGGGGACAAGGGACAGGGGGACAGGTTGGGGTCAGAGGACAAGGGGATGGGGACAAGGGGACAGGGGACGAGGAGAAGGGACAAGGAGATGGGGACAAGGGGACAGGATGGGGACAGGATGGGGACAAGGGACAGGGGGACAGGATGGGGATGGGGGACAAGGGGACGGGGACAAGGGGACAAGGGACAGGGGGACAGGTTGGGGTCAGAGGACAAGGGGATGGGGACAAGGGGACAGGGGGACAGGGGACGAGGAGAAGGGACAAGGAGATGGGGACAAGGGGACAGGATGGGGACAGGGATGGGGGACAGGGATGGGGGACAAAGGGGACAGGATGGGGATGGGGGACAAGGGGACGGGGACAAGGGGACAAAGGGGCAGGGGAGGGGACAAAGGGACACAGAGAAGGGGGGGGGGGGGGAGACACTGTCACCAACTGTCCCCGGGCCACGTGGCTCCGCGGGGACGTCGCTGGTGGCACCCAGGGGACATCGGCGGTGGCACCAGCCCCCCCCCCCCCCCCCCCCCCCCAACCCCGGGGGACTGTCCCCAGGGTGTCCCGGCCTTGGGGACGGCGGGGACCCTTCCCCGGGGGTGTCCCCTGTCCCCCAACAGCGGGGGTGTCACCCCCTGGGGAAGGGTCCCCCAGAACCTGTGGGTGCAGGGTAAGGCCCCCCCCCCCCCCCCCCAGCACCCATGGGTGCACAGAGGGATCCCTCACCCCCCCATGGCGCATACGGGGTCCCCCAGCACCCATGGGTGCAGTGTAGGGGGTCCCTCAGCCCCCCCCCCCGGGACATATAGGGGTCGTCCCGTGTCCCCCCCCAAGGTGCACATGGACACCCCCCCCCCCCAGCACCCATGGGTGCACATGGACCCCCCCCAGCACCCATGGGTGCATAGAGAGCCCCCCCAGCACCCATGGGTGCAGTGTAAGGGGTCCCTCACCCCCCCCCACCCGCCCCCCCCGGGACATATAGGGGTCGTCCCGTGTCCCCCCCCAGGTGCACATGGACACCCCCCCCCCCCAGCACCCATGGGTGCACATGGACCCCCCCCCAGCACCCATGGGTGCAGGGTACAGCTTCCCCAGTGTCCTTGGCTGAAGGATGTGGGTCCCCCCGGCCCCCCTGGGCGCAGGGTAGGGGTCGTCCCCCCTATCACCCTGGGTGCATATGGCTCCCCCCAGCACCCATGGGTGCATAGAGAGCCCCCCCAGCACCCATGGGTGCTCATGGACCCCCCCCCCCAGCACCCATGGGTGCAGGGTACAGCTTCCCCAGTGTCCTTGGCTGAAGGATGTGGGTCCCCCCGGCCCCCCCAGGTGCGGGGTAAGGGTCATCCCCCCCCCCGCCCTGGGTGCACATGGACCCCCCCAGCACCCATGAGTGCATAGAGAGCCCCCCCAGCACCCATGGGTGCACATGGACCCCCCCCAGCACCCATGGGTGCAGGGTACAGCTTCCCCAGTTCCTTGGCTGAAGGATGTGGGTCCCCCTGGCCCCCCCGGGCGCAGGGTAAGGGTCGTCCCCCCCCCACCCCAGGTGCACATGGCCCCCCCCCAGCACCCATGGGTGCATAGAGAGCCCCCCCAGCACCCATGGGTGCACATGGACCCCCCCCAGCACCCATGGGTGCAGGGTACAGCTTCCCCAGTGTCCTTGGCTGAAGGATGTGGGTCCCCCCGGCCCCCCCGGGCGCAGGGTAAGGGTCATCCCCCCCCCACCCCAGGTGCACATGGCCCCCCCCAGCACCCATGGGTGCACGTGGGCCCCCCCCCAGCACCCATGGGTGCCCTCACCTCGGCCTTGAGCTCCTCGATGTGGTCCTTGAGCTGGCGGATGTACTGGGCGGCATCCGAGTGGTTGAGCTGCCCCTGGATCATCCCCTCCTCCCTCTGGGTGGGTGGGTGGGGGGGTGTCAGTGTCACCCTGTCACCCTGTCACCCTGTCACCCACACCCCCCCCCCCCAACCCTTCCCGTGTCCCCTTTGTGTCCCCCCCCCCCGTCCCCCCCCCCCGTCACCTCACCTGGATCTCCAGCTCGGCCACGCGTTGCCGCATCTCGGCCAGGGCCGCCATGCTGTCGGCCTCCCGCAGCCGCACCGCCATCACCTCCTCCTTGCTCTGGGGACACACGTGTCACCCCCCCTCTGTCACCCCAGGGGGGGGGGACACCTCGGTGTCACCCCCCCCCACCCCCCCGGGGGAGGTTCCACCACTCCTCGTCCCCTGTCCCCAGGGATAAGGGACATGGGGACACCATGGAAGGGGATGTCCCCCCTGCAGCCGCACCGCCATCACCCCCTCCTTGCTCTGGGGACACACGTGTCACCCCCCCTCTGTCACCCCGGGGGGGGGGACACACCTCGGTGTCACCCCCCCCCACCCCCCCGGGGGAGGTTCCACCACTCCTTGTCCTTTGTCCCCAGGGATAAGGGACAAAGGGACACCATGGAAGGGGCCATCTTCCCGCAGCCGCACCGCCATCACCCCCTCCTTGCTCTGGGGACACACGTGTCACCCCCCCTCTGTCACCCCGGGGGGGGACACACCTCGGTGTCACCCCCCCCCCCCCCCCCCCCCCCAGGGGAGGTTCCACCACTCCTCGTCCCCTGTCCCCACGGATAAGGGACATGGGGACACCATGGAAGGGGATGTCCCCCCCGCAGCCGCACCACCATCACCCCCTCCTTGCTCTGGGGACACACGTGTCACCCCCCCTCTGTCACCCCGGGGGGGGGGGACACCTCGGGGTCACCCCCCCCAACCCCCCCAGGGGAGGTTCCACCACTCCTCGTCCCCTGTCCCCAGGGTAAGGGACAAGGGACAAGGGAAGGGGGTGGAGGGGACACTGAGGGTGCCGGGAACCCCATTGGAGGGGACACGGGGACCTTGGGGACCTTGGGGACACTGGGAACCCCAGGGGAGGGGACATGGGGACCTTGGGGACATGGGGACACCGTGGGGGACATGGGGACACCGTGGGAGGGGGCACTGAGACCCCAGGGGAGGGGGTCCCCAGGGTGTCCTCAGGGTGTCCCCAGGTGTCCCCAGGGTGTCCCCGGGGTGGGTCTGTGGGTGTCACAGTGGAGGGGACCGGGGTGTCCCTGGGGAGGGGACAGAGAGTGCCCCCCAGGCTGTCCCCAGGGTGTCCCCAGGATGTCCCCAGGGTGTCCCCACATGTCCCCAGGTGTCCCCAGGGTGTCCCCAGGGTGTCCCCGGGGTGGGTCTGTGGGTGCCACAGGGGAGGGGACAGAGAGTGCCCCCCCAGGGTGTCCCCACATGTCCCCAGGTGTCCCCAGGGTGGGTCTGTGGGTGTCACAGGGGAGGGGACCGGGGTGTCCCCACAGGAGGGGAGCGGGGTGTCCCTGGGGAGGGGACAGAGAGTGCCCCCCAGGCTGTCCCCAGGGTGTCCCCACATGTCCCCAAGGTGTCCCCGGGGTGGGTCTGTGGGTGTCACAGGGGAGGGGACAGAGAGTGCCCCCCCAGGGTGTCCCCAGGATGGGTCTGTGGGTGCCACAGGGGAGGGGACTGGGGTGTCCCCACGGGAGGGGAGTGGGGTGTCCCCGGGGAGGGGACAGAGAGTGCCCCCCCAGGGTGTCCCCAGGGTGGGTCTGTGGGTGTCCCCATGGGAGGGGACCAGGGTGTCCCTGGGGAGGGGACAGAGAGTGCCCCCCAGGCTGTCCCCAGGCTGTCCCCAGGGTGTCCCCAGGATGTCCCCAGGGTGTCCCCACATGTCCCCAGGGTGTCCCCAGGATGGGTCTGTGGGTGTCACAGGGGAGGGGACCGGGGTGTCCCCACAGGAGGGGAGCGGGGTGTCCCCGGGGAGGGGACAGAGAGTGCCCCCCCAGGGTGTCCCCAGGGTGGGTCTGTGGGTGTCCCCATGGGAGGGGACCAGGGTGTCCCTGGGGAGGGGACAGAGAGTGCCCCCCAGGCTGTCCCCAGGCTGTCCCCAGGGTGTCCCCAGGATGTCCCCAGGGTGTCCCCACATGTCCCCAGGGTGTCCCCAGGATGGGTCTGTGGGTGTCACAGGGGAGGGGACCGGGGTGTCCCCACAGGAGGGGAGCGGGGTGTCCCTGGGGAGGGGACAGAGAGTGCCCCCCAGGCTGTCCCCAGGCTGTCCCCAGGCTGTCCCCAGGGTGTCCCCACATGTCCCCAGGGTGTCCCCACGGGAGGGGACCGGGGTGTCCCTGGGGAGGGGACAGAGAGTGCCCCCCCAGGGTGTCCCCAGGTGTCCCCAGGGTGTCCCCAGGATGGGTCTGTGGGTGCCACAGGGGAGGGGACTGGGGTGTCCCTGGGGAGGGGACAGAGAGTGCCCCCCAGGCTGTCCCCAGGGTGTCCCCAGGATGTCCCCAGGGTGTCCCCACATGTCCCCAAGGGTCCCCAGGGTGTCCCCGGGGTGGGTCTGTGGGTGTCACAGTGGAGGGGACCGGGGTGTCCCCACAGGAGGGGAGCGGGGTGTCCCTGGGGAGGGGACAGAGAGCCCCCCAGGATGTCCCCAGGGTGTCCCCAGGGTGTCCCCACGGGAGGGGACCGGGGTGTCCCTGGGGAGGGGACAGAGAGTGCCCCCCCAGGGTGTCCCCAGGTGTCCCCAGGGTGTCCCCAGGATGGGTCTGTGGGTGCCACAGGGGAGGGGACCGGGGTGTCCCTGGGGAGGGGACAGAGAGTGCCCCCCAGGCTGTCCCCAGGGTGTCCCCAGGATGTCCCCAGGGTGTCCCCAGGGTGGGTCTGTGGGTGCCACAGGGGAGGGGAGCGGGGTGTCCCCGGGGAGGGGACAGAGAGCTCCCCTGCCCCCCCCCCTGCCCCGGGGGTGTCCCCAGGGGGTGGTGGCGGTTGTCCCCGCGGTGTCCCCACCTTGCACTGGGCCTCGGCGTGTTTGCGGTGGCTCTCGCTGAGCTGCGCCTGCAGCCCCTTGCTCTGCGCCGCCGCCACCCGCAGCTGCTCCCGCAGCCCCGCACACGTCTGCTCGGCCCGGCTCAGCACCGTGCGCTGGATCTGGCCCTGGGGGGGGACACCCGTGTCACCTCCCTGTCACCAACCTCCCCCATCACCCCCCCAACCAGCCCCCAGAGTCCCCCCGTCATCAGTCCAGTCCTGGGGAGGGGGGACACCACGGTCCCCAGCACCCCCCCAGCACCCACAGCCCGGCTCAGCACCCTGCACCGGATCTGGCCCTGGGGGGGGGGACACCGGTGTCACCTCCCTGTCACCAACCCCCCCCATCACCCCCCCACCAGGTCCCACAGCCCCCCCATCCATGGGTCTGGTGCTGGGGAGGGGGGACACCACGGTCCCCAGCACCCCCCCCAGCCCCAGACATGTCTCCCAGCACCCTGCGCCGGATCTGGCCCTGGGGGGGGGACACCCGTGTCACCTCCCTGTCACCAACCCCCCCCCCATCACCCCCCCAACCAGCCCCCATCACCCCCCCCATCCATGGGTCTGGTCCTGGGGAGGGGGGACACCACGGTCCCCAGCACCCACAGCCCGGCTCAGCACCGTGCGCTGGATCTGGCCCTGGGGGGGGGGACACCGGTGTCACCTCCCTGTCACCTCCCTGTCACCTCCCTGTCACCAACCCCCCCCATCACCCCCCCAACCAGCCCCCATCACCCCCCCCATCCATGGGTCTGGTCCTGGGGAGGGGGGACACCACGGTCCCCAGCACCCACAGCCCGGCTCAGCACCGTGCGCTGGATCTGGCCCTGGGGGGGGGGACACCCGTGTCACCTCCCTGTCACCTCCCTGTCACCTCCCTGTCACCAACCCCCCCCATCACCCCCCCACCAGGTCCCACAGCCCCCCCATCTATGGGTCCGGTCCTGGGGAGGGGGGACACAGGGATGTCACCACGGTCCCCAGCACCCCCCCAGCACCCACAGCCAGGATCTGGCCCTGGGGGGGGACACACCGGTGTCACCTCCCTGTCACCTCCCTGTCACCAACCCCCCCCATCACCCCCCCACCAGGTCCCACAGCCCCCCCATCCATGGGTCTGGTCCTGGGGAGGGGGGACACCACAGTCCCCAGCACCCACAGCCCGGCTCAGCACCCTGCACCGGATCTGGCCCTGGGGGGGGGGACACCCGTGTCACCTCCCTGTCACCTCCCTGTCACCTCCCTGTCACCAACCCCCCCCATCACCCCCCCAACCAGCCCCCATCACCCCCCCCATCCATGGGTCTGGTCCTGGGGAGGGGGGACACCACAGTCCCCAGCACCCACAGCCCAGCTCAGCATCCTGCACCGGATCTGGCCCTGGGGGGGGGACGGGACACCGGTGTCACCTCCCTGTCACCAACCCCCCCCATCACCCCCCCAACCAGCCCCCAGAGTCCCCCCATCATCAGTCCAGTCCTGGGGAGGGGGGACACCACGGTCCCCAGCACCCCCCCAGCACCCACAGCCCGGCTCAGCACCCTGCACCGGATCTGGCCCTGGGGGGGGGGACACCGGTGTCACCTCCCTGTCACCAACCCCCCCCATCACCCCCCCCCCAGGTCCCATCACCCCCCCCATCCATGGGTCTGGTCCTGGGGAGGGGGGACACCACGGTCCCCAGCACCCACAGCCCGGCTCAGCACCCTGCACCGGATCTGGCCCGGGGGGGGGACACCGGTGTCACCTCCCTGTCACCTCCCTGTCACCTCCCTGTCACCAACCCCCCCCATCACCCCCCCACCAGGTCCCACAGCCCCCCCCCTCCCCCCATCCATGGGGCTGGGGAAGGGACACACAGGGCTCCCAGTCCCCCCCCCAGTTCAGCCCCCACGACTCCAGTACCCCCCCAGTTCAGCCCCCACAATTCCAGTCCCCCCCCAGTTCAGCCCCCACGACTCCAGTCCCCCCCCAGTTCAGCCCCCACAATCCCAGTACCCCCCCCAGTTCAGCCCCCACGACTCCAGTCCCCCCCCAGTTCAGCCCCCGCAATCCCAGTACCCTCCCAGTTCAGCCCCCACGACTCCAGTACCCCCCCAGTTCAGCCCCCGCAATCCCAGTACCCCCCCAGTTCAGCCCCCACGACTCCAGTACCCCCCCAGTTCAGCCCCCGCAATCCCAGTACCCCCCCCAGTTCAGCCCCCACGACTCCAGTCCCCCCCAGTTCAGCCCCCAGAATCCCAGTACCCCCCCCATTTAAGCCCCCAATGACTCCAGTCCCCCCCCGGTTCCCTCCCAGTGCCCCCCCAGTCTCCTCCAGTCCCCTCCCAGTGCCCCCCATTTACGCCCCGAATGACTCCAATCCCCCCCCCAGTTCCCTCCCAGTCTCACCCAGTCCCTCCCAGTGCCCCCCCCAGCTCTGACCTGGCTTTCCAGCTGCAGCACCCCTGGCCCCAGTCCCTCCCAGTGCCCCCCCAGTCTCCTCCAGTCCCCCCCATTTAAGGCCCAAATGACTCCAATCCCCCCCCCAGTTCCCTCCCAGTCTCACCCAGTCCCTCCCAGTACCCCCCCCCAGCTCTGACCTGGCCCTCCAGCTGCAGCACCCCCGGCCCCAGTGCCCCCCCAGTCTTCTCCAGTCCCCCCCATTTAAGCCCCGAATGACTCCAATCCCCCCCCCAGTTCCCTCCCAGTGTCCTCCCAGTCTCTCCCTGTCCCTCCCAGTGCCCCCCCCAGCTCTGACCTGGCCCTCCAGCTGCAGCACCCCCGGCCCCAGTCCCTCCCAGTGCCCCCCCAGTCTCCTCCAGTTCCCTCCCAGTGCCCCCCATTTAAGCCCCGAATGACTCCAATCCCCCCCCCAGTTCCCTCCCAGTGTCCCCCCAGTCTCTCCCAGTGCCTCCCAGTGCCCCCCCCAGCTCTGACCTGGCTTTCCAGCTGCAACACCCCCGGCCCCAGTCCCTCCCAGTGCCCCCCCAGTCTCCTCCAGTTCCCTCCCAGTGCCCCCCATTTAAGCCCCCAATGACTCCAGTCCCTCCCAGTTCCCTTCCAGTCTCCCCCAGTCCCTCCCAGTGCCTCCCAGTGCCCCCCCCCAGCTCTGACCTGGGTCTCCAGCTGCAGCACCCTCTGCCTCAGCGCCCGTAGCTCGGCTTGGGCCTGGGCCTCCCGTAGCCGCGCGGCCACCACGGCCTCCTGCAGCGCGTTGGCGTTGCCCCTCCGCGGGGACTCCTTCCAGCGCCCCCCCGCCCGGCCGGCCTGTGCCCCCCCGCACCCGTCAGCCACGGGGTGGGGGGGGGACGGACCTAGGTGGCACCCCGAGGGGACCCGGGTGGCCAGGAGGGAGCCCAGGTGGCCAGGAAGGGATGGAGGCATTGGGATGAGAGGCCCAGGTAGCCAGGAGGGGACCCAGGTGGCCAGGAGGGAGCCCAGGTAGCCAGGAAGGGATGGAGGCATTGGGATGAGGGACCCAGGTGGCCAGGAGGGGACCCAGGTGGCCAGGAGGGAGCCCAGGTGGCCAGGAAGGGATGGAGGCATTGGGATGAGGGACCCAGGTGGCCAGAAGGGGATCCAGGTGGCCAGGAGGGGACATGGGTCAGGACAAGGGACTCAGGTGGCCAGAAGGGGACCCGGGTGGCCAGGAGGGAGCCCAGGTGGCCAGGAAGGGATGGAGGCATTGGGATGAGAGGCCCAGGTGGCCAGGAGGGGACCCAGGTGGCCAGGAGGGAGCCCAGGTGGCCGGGAAGGGATGGAGGCATTGGGATGAGGGACCCAGGTGGCCAGGAGGGGATCCAGGTGGCCAGGAGGGGATATGGGTCAGGACAAGGGACTCAGGTGGCCAGGAGGGGACCCAGGTGGCCAGGAGGGAGCCCAGGTGGCCAGGAAGGGATGGAGACATTGGGATGAGAGGCCCAGGTGGCCAGGAGGGAGCCCAGGTGGCCAGGAAGGGATGGAGGCATTGGGATGAGGGACCCAGGTGGCCAGAAGGGGATCCAGGTGGCCAGGAGGGGACATGGGTCAGGACAAGGGACTCAGGTGGCCAGAAGGGGACCCAGGTGGCCAGGAGAGGACCCAGGTGGCCACAGGTGGAACCAGGTGGCCAGGACAAGGGATCCAGGTGGCCAGGAGGGGACATGGGTCAGGATGAGGGACCCAGGTAGCCAGAAGGGGACCCAGGTGGCCATGGGAGGACTCAGGTGGCACCCCAAGGGGACCCGGGTGGCAGGGAGGGGGACCCGGGTGGCCAGAAGGGAGCCCAGGTGGCCAAGAAGGGATGGAGGCATTGGGATGAGGGACCCAGGTGGCCAGGAGGGGACCCAGGCATCTGAGAGGTAGCCCAAGGGCCTGGGAGGTAGCCCAGGGGTCCAGGAGGTGGCCTGGGTGTCCTGGGAGGTGGCCCAATGGTCTGGGAAGGTGGCCCAGGTGACCAGGAGGGGACCCAGGCATCTGGGAGGGACCCAGGGCTCCGGAAGGTAGCCCAGGGGTCTGGGAGGTGGCCCAGGAGGCCAGGAGGTGGCCCAGAGGTCTGGGAAGGTGGCCCAGATGGCCAGGAGGGGACCCAGGTGGCCAGGAGGGGACCCAGATGGCTAGGAGGGGACCCAGGCTTCTGTTGGTGGTGGTGGGGAGATCCAGGCATCTGGGAGGGACCCAGGGCTCCAGGAGGTGGCCCAGAGGTCTGGGAAGGTGGCCCAGATGGCCAGGAGGGGACCCAGGTGGCCAGGAGGGGACCCAGATGGCTAGGAGGGGACCCAGGCTTCTGTTGGTGGTGGTGGGGAGATCCAGGCATCTGGGAGGGACCCAGGGGTCCGGGAGGTAGCCCAGGGGTCTGGGAGGTAGCCCAGGAGGTGGCCCAGAGGTCTGGGATGGTGGCCCAGGAGGCCAGGAGGTGGCCCAGAGGTCTGGGAAGGTGGCCCAGATGGCCAGGAGGGGACCCAGATGGCTAGGAGGGGACCCAGGCTTCTGTTGGTGGTGGTGGGGGGATCCAGGCATCTGGGAGGGATCCAGGGGTCCGGGAGGTAGCCCAGGGGTCCGGGAGGTGGCCCGGGTGGCCGGGAGGTGGCCCGGGTGTCCCCGTCCTCACCTGCCAGCTGTCACTGAGGTCCTTGACCTGCTGCTGGAGCTCGGAGAGGGACTGGACGGCCTGGGCCTCGCGCAGGGCCAGCGCCTGAAGCTCCTCCTGCAGCCGCACCACGTTGTCCTCCTCCGGCAGCAGCGTGCTCCGCTGAGGGGACACGGGGACATGGGGACATCGGCGGGGACACCACGGGGTGGGGACACCACGGGGCGGGAGCGTCGGGTATCCTTAGGGACAGCCCAGGATGGGGACACCCCAGGGCAGGGGTGGTGGACACCATGGGATGGGGACACCATGGGATGGGGACATGGGGACATCGGTGGGGACACCACAGGGTGGGGACACCATGGGATGGGGTCACCATGGGATGGGGACACCATGGGATGGGGACATCGGTGGGGACACCACAGGGTGGGGACACCAAGGGACAGGGGCCTCGGATATCCCTGGGGACACCCTGGGATGGGGACACCATGGGATGGGGACATGGGGACATCGGTGGGGACACCACAGGGTGGGGACACCATGGGGCAGGGGCCTCGGATATCCCTGGGGACACCCTGGGATGGGGACACCATGGGATGGGGACATGGGGACATCGGTGGGGACACCACAGGGTGGGGACACCATGGGATGGGGACATCGGTGGGGACACCACAGGGTGGGGACACCAAGGGACAGGGGCCTCGGATATCCCTGGGGACACCCTGGGATGGGGACACCATGGGATGGGGACATCAGCAGGGACATGGGGACATCGGTGGGGACACCACGGGATGGGGACACCCTGGGACAGGGACATTGGTGGGGACATGGGGACATTGGTAGGGACACCACAGGGTGGGGACACCACGGGACAGGGGCCTCAGATATCCCTGGGGACACCCTGGGATTGGGGACACCCTGGGATGGGGACACCACGGGATGGGGACACCATGGGATTGGGGACATTGGCAGGGACATGGGGACATCGGTGGGGACACCACGGGGTGGGGACATCACGAGGAGGGGGCGTCAGGTATCCTTAGGGACACCCCAGGAGGGGGACAACCCGGGAAGGGGACACCACGGGATGGGGACACCCTGAGACGGGGACATAGGTGGGGCTATGGGGACATTAGTGGGGACACCACGGGATGGGGACACCCTGGGACAGGGGCCTCAGATATCCCTGGGGACACCCTGGGATGGGGACACCACGGAATGGGGACACCACGGGATGGGGACATTGGCAAGGACATGGGGACATCGGTGGGGACACCACGAGGTGGGGCCATCAGATAGTCTTGGGGACACCCCAGGGCCACCCGTGTGACCCTCCCCATCCCCAGGGCCATCCCTGGGAATGTCCCCAAGGCCACCAGTGTGACCATCCCTGTTCCCAAGGCCACCCATACAACTGTCCCCAAGGCCACTGATGTCACCATCCCCAGGGCCACCACCGACCATCCCCAAGGCCACCCACATGACCATCCCTGTCCCCAAGACCACTTGTGTCACCATCCCCAAGGCCACCATCACAACCGTCCCCATCCCACCCCTGTGACCCTCCCCATCCCCAGGGCCACCCACATGACTGTCCCCAAGGCCAATGATGTCACCATCCCCAGGGCCACTCCTGGGACCGTCCCCAAGGCCACCCAATGACCATCCCTGTCCCCAAGACCACTCGTGTCATCGTCCCCAAGGCCACCCAATGACCGTCCCCATCCCCAAGGCCACCCAATGACCATCCCTGTCCCCAAGACCACTCGTGTCATCGTCCCCAAGGCCACCCAATGACCATCCCCGTCCCCAAGACCACTCGTGTCATCGTCCCCAAGGCCACCCAATGACCATTCCCGTCCCCAAGGCCACCCAATGACCATCCCTGTCCCCAAGACCCCTCGTGTCATCATCCCCAAGGCCACCCCTGTGACCCTCCCCAAGGCCACTGATGCCACCATCCCCAGGGCCACCCCTGAGACCGTCCCCAAGGCCACCCAATGACCATCCCTGTCCCCAAGGCCACCCAATGACCATCCCCATCCCCAAGACCACTCGTGTCATTGTCCCCAAGGCCACCCAATGACCATCCCCGTCCCCAAGACCTCTCGTGTCATCGTCCCCAAGGCCACCCAATGACCATCCCCGTCCCCAAGGCCACCCCTGTGACCATCCCCAAGGCCACCCAATGACCATCCCCGTCCCCAAGGCCACCCCTGTGACCCTCCCCACCCCCAGGGACGGTCCCCAAGGCCACCCCCGGGGTTGTCCTTGTCACCTTCTCCATGTCGAGGACCTTGTCCTGCATCTCCTTGAGGGCGCCCAGGGTCTCGCTCTCCCGCAGCCGCGACTGCTCCAGCTCCGTCTCCAGGTGGGTGACAAACTCCTCGCTGAAGCGCGGGTTCCCCTGGGGACGTCCCCAAGGCGTCACCAGGGCGGTGGGGGACGACGTCGCTGTGTCCCCCTCCTTCCCTCACCCGGGGGCGGTGGCACCGACCCCCCACCCCCCACCCCCAAACCCAGCGGGGCACGGATTGGAAGGGGGAAAGGGACGGCTGGGGACATTTGGGGGCATCTGGGGACCCTTGGGGACGTGTGGGGACATCTGGGACACTTGGGGACGCCAACCTGTTGGTGCTGCAGCTGCAGGTCCCTGTCCCACCACCTTTTCCTGCGGTGGTGGCACTGACCACCTGCCCCCAAAACCCAGGCAGGGACTGAAAGAGGGACAGGGACCCTTGGGGACGCTTGGGGACATCTGGGGACTTTTGGGGACGCTTGGGGACAGTTGAGGATGCTGACCTGCTGGTCCTGCAGCTGGCAGATGGTGGCCTGGCCACATGGTGGGTTCCTGTCCCCACCATGGTGGTGGCACTGACCCCCACACCCAAACCCAGGCACCAGTTGAAAGGGGGTAAGGATCCTTGGGGACATCTAGGGACGTTTGGGGACATCTGGGGACACTTGGGGACATCTAGGGACACCAACCTACTGGTCCTGCAGCTGCAGGTCCCTGTCCCACCACCTTGTCCCGCGGTGGTGGCACTGACCACCTGCCCCCAAAACCCAGGCAGGGACTGAAAGAGGGACAGGGACCCTTGGGGACATCTGGGGACCTTTG
Source organism: Numenius arquata (assembly GCF_964106895.1). Taxonomy (NCBI): domain Eukaryota; kingdom Metazoa; phylum Chordata; class Aves; order Charadriiformes; family Scolopacidae; genus Numenius; species Numenius arquata. The sequence continues at coordinate 20,818 of NW_027414183.1, forward strand.
GGGACGCTTGGGGACAGTTGAGGATGCTGACCTGCTGGTCCTGCAGCTGGCAGATGGTGGCCTGGCCACATGGTGGGTTCCTGTCCCCACCATGGTGGTGGCACTGACCCCCACACCCAAACCCAGGCACCAGTTGAAAGGGGGTAAGGATCCTTGGGGACATCTAGGGACGTTTGGGGACATCTGGGGACACTTGGGGACATCTAGGGACACCAACCTACTGGTCCTGCAGCTGCAGGTCCCTGTCCCACCACCTTGTCCCGCGGTGGTGGCACCGACCACCTGCCCCCAAAACCCAGGCAGGGACTGAAAGAGGGACAGGGACCCTTGGGGACATCTGGGGACCTTTGGGGACGCTTGGGGACAGTTGAGGATGCTGACCTGCTGGTCCTGCAGCTGGCAGATGGTGGCCTGACCACGTGGTGGGTTCCTGTCCCCACCACGGTGGTGGCATCGACCCCAAGCCCAGGCACGGATTGGAAGGGGGATGGACAGGGACCCTTGGGGACATCTGGGGACCCTTGGGGACAGTTGGGAACCCTTGGGGACATCTGGGGACCCTTGGGGACAGTTGGGGACACCAACCTGCTGGTCTTCAGCTGGTGGATGGTGGCCTGACCATGTGGTGGGTTCCTGTCCCCACCACGGTGGTGGCACCGACCCCAAGCCCAGGCACGGATTGGAAGGGGGATGGACAGGGACCCTTGGGGACAGTTGGGAACCCTTGGGGACATCTGGGGACCCTTGGGGACAGTTGGGGACGCTGACCTGCTGGTCCTGCAGCTGGCGGATGGTGGCCTGACCACGTGGTGGGTTCCTGTCCCCACCACGGTGGTGGCATCGACCCCAAGCCCAGGCACAGATTGGAAGGGGGATGGACAGGGACCCTTGGGGACAATTGGGAACCCTTGGGGACATCTGGGGACCCTTGGGGACAGTTGGGGACGCTGACCTGCTGGTCCTCAGCTGGTAGATGGTGGCCTGGCAACATGGGTGGGTTCCTGTCCCCTCCACCGACCCCAAGCTCAGGCACAGATTGGAAGGGGGAAGGACAGGAACCCTTGGGGACCCTTGGGGACAGTTGGGAACCCTTGGGGACATCTGGGGACCCTTGGGGACAGTTGGGGACGCCGACCTGCTGGTCCTGCAGCTGGCGGATGGTGGCCTGACCACGTGGTGGGTTCCTGTCCCCACCACGGTGGTGGCATCGACCCCAAGCCCAGGCATGGATTGGAAGGGGGATGGACAGGGACCCTTGGGGACAATTGGGAACCCTTGGGGACATCTGGGGACCCTTGGGGACAGTTGGGGACGCCGACCTGCTGGTCCTCAGCTGGTAGATGGTGGCCTGGCAACATGGGTGGGTTCCTGTCCCCTCCACCGACCCCAAGCCCAGGCACAGATTGGAAGGGGGAAGGACAGGAACCCTTGGGGACCCTTGGGGACAGTTGGGAACCCTTGGGGACATCTGGGGACCCTTGGGGACACTTGGGGACGCTGACCTGCTGGTCCTGCAGCTGGCGGATGGTGGCCTGACCACGTGGTGGGTTCCTGTCCCCACCACGGTGGTGGCATCGACCCCAAGCCCAGGCATGGATTGGAAGGGGGATGGACAGGGACCCTTGGGGACAATTGGGAACCCTTGGGGACATCTGGGGACCCTTGGGGACAGTTGGGGACGCCGACCTGCTGGTCCTCAGCTGGTAGATGGTGGCCTGGCAACATGGGTGGGTTCCTGTCCCCTCCACCGACCCCAAGCCCAGGCACAGATTGGAAGGGGGAAGGACAGGAACCCTTGGGGACCCTTGGGGACAGTTGGGAACCCTTGGGGACATCTGGGGACCCTTGGGGACACTTGGGGACGCTGACCTGCTGGTCCTGCAGCTGGCGGATGGTGGCCTGACCACGTGGTGGGTTCCTGTCCCCACCACGGTGGTGGCATCGATCCCAAGCCCAGGCACGGATTGGAAGGGGGATGGACAGGGACCCTTGGGGACAATTGGGAACCCTTGGGGACATCTGGGGACCCTTGGGGACAGTTGGGGATGCCGACCTGCTGGTCCTCAGCTGGTAGATGGTGGCCTGGCAACATGGGTGGGTTCCTGTCCCCTCCACCGACCCCAAGCCCAGGCACAGATTGGAAGGGGGAAGGACAGGAACCCTTGGGGACCCTTGGGGACAGTTGGGAACCCTTGGGGACATCTGGGGACCCTTGGGGACACTTGGGGACGCCGACCTGCTGGTCCTGCAGCTGGCGGATGGTGGTCTGGGCGCGCTGCAGGTTCTCGGTGGCCGAGGTGCAGCGCTGCTTGGTGACCGCCAGCTCCCGCTTGATGATGTAGTTCTCCTCCGCCTCCTGCGCCCGCGTCACCTGGCCCTTGGGGACAGCGGGGGACGCGTCACCGACCGGGGACGTGTCACCAACGTGGGGACGCGTCACCAACACGGGGTGGGGGGACAGAGGGGTGTGACCCCCCCCCACCCCCCTCCACCCCGACCCGCCAGTGGGGCACTGGGAGGGGGGTGGAGGGGACGAGGTGGGGGGTGGTGGGGACATGGGGTGACATCGGGGACAAGCAGGCGGTGGTGGGGACGAGGAGGTGACACTTGGGGACATGGGGTGATGCTGGGGATGAGGAGGTGACCTTGGGGATGTGAGGTGGTGGTGGGGACAAGGAGGTGACCTTGGGGACATGAGGTGACCTTGGGGACGTGAGGTGACCTTGGGGGACGTGAGGTGCTGGTGAGGACGAGGAAGTGACCTTGGGGACATGAGGTGACAACGGGGACATGGGGTGACCTTGGGGGACATGAGGTGGTGGTGAGGACAAGGAAGGGATCTTGGGGACATGAGGTGACAACGGGGACATGGGATGATGCTGGGGATGAGGAGGTGACCTTGGGGACATGAGGTGGTGGTGGGGACAAGGAGGTGACCTTGGGGACGTGAGGTGACATCGCGGACATGGGGTGATGCTGGGGATGAGGAGGTGACACCTGGGGACATGAGGTGACCTTGGGGAAGTGGGGTGATGCTGGGGATGAGGTGACGTTGGGGACATGAGGTGACACCAGGGGACATGGGGTGACCTTGGGGACATGCAGTGATGGGGTGACACCAGCCCCACGGGAGGTGACACCAAGGACAGGAGGGGTGACACCAGCACTGGGGGGGGTGACACTAGCCCTGGGGGGTGACACCAAGGACCAGGAGGTGACACCAGCCCCACGGGAGGTGACATTGAGGATCAGGGGGGTGACACCAGCCCTGGAGGGTGACACCAGCCCCACGGGAGATGACACCGAGGACAAAGGGGGGTGACACCAGCCCTGGGGGGTGACACCAAGGACAAAGGGGGGTGACACCAGCCTTGGGGGGTGACACCAGCCCCACGGGAGGTGACACCGAGGCCAAGGGGAGGTGACACTGAGGACCAGGAGGTGACACCAGCCACACTGTAGGTGACACCAAGGACAAAGGGGGGTGACACCAGCCCCGGGGGGTGACACCAGCCCCACGGGAGGTGACACCGACGACAAGGGGAGGTGACACCAGCCCTGGGGGGTGACACCGAGGACCAGGAGGTGACACTGAGGACAAAGGGGGGTGACACCAGCCCTGGGGGGTGACACCAAGGACAAAGGGGGGTGACACCAGCCCTGGGGGGTGACACCAGCCCCACAAATGGTGACACCGAGGACAACGGGAGGTGACACCAGCCCCGGGGGGTGACACCAGCCCTGGGGGGTGACACCGAGGACCAGGAGGTGACACCGAGGACAAAGGGGGGGTGACACCAGCCCCACGGGAGGTGACACCGAAGACAAGGGGAGGTGACACCAGCCCCACAGAAGGTTTTTGACTTAAAATCCCCAGGTTTTGACTTAAAATCATCAAAACGGGGTTTTTTTCCCCTATTTCGGCCAAACCCTGCCCCCCCCCCCGCCCCCCTCGCCCCAAAACCACCCATTTTTCACCGATTCCCCCCCAAAATCCACTCCCCCCCCCCCCAATCCGGGGAAGGTGCGCGGGAGCCTCCGGAAAAGCAGGAAAAAAAAAAAGGGGGGGGGGAAATTGAGGAATTGAGGCAAAACGGCCCAAAACGAGGAGGAAGGGGGGGGGGGGGAAGGCGAAAGGGCGCAGAAATGGGTTAAAAAGAGGCGGAAAAGAGAAAAATAGCTATTTTTTGACGCTACCTGGATGAGCCTGTCGGCGAGAGCCGCGCTCTCCTGCCGGGGGCGGGGGGGGGGGGGCAAAGGGGGGGGGGGGGGGGAAGGAAAAAAAGAGAGAAAAAAGAGGAAAAAAGAGGAAAAATAGATAAAAACGGAAGCGGCGACAGCGCGAGGCCCCCGAGAACCTTCCCCCTCCCCCCCCCACCTCCCTGCCCCCCCCCCCCCCCCACCGTTTTGGGGTGAAATCCAAGGATTTGAGCTCTTTTGCATTTCCTGGGGGGGGGGGGGGGATTTTGGGTGGGAAAGGGAGAAAACGGACGGTGGTTGGGTTTAAAACGCCCGGTTTTGGATCAAAATGGGGCTGGGGGGGGGGGCTGGGGGAGTTGGGGGTGCAGCCCGTAAATGGGGTGCCGGGGGGGGGGGGGGTTTGGGTGCCCCTGGGGGGGGTTGGGGTGCCCTGGGTGCCCCCAGGGGGGCTTTGGGTGCTCTGGGGGGGGGGGAATTGGGGTGATCTGGGGGGGCTGGGTGCTCTGGGGGGGTTTTGGGGTGCCCCTGGGGGGGGTTGGGTGCTCGGGGGGAGTTTGGGGTGCCCCTGGGGGGGGGTTGGGTGCTCGGGGGGAGAGGGGGGGTTGTTGTGCCCTGGGTGCCCCCAGGGGGGCTTTGGGTGCTCTGGGGGGGGGAATTGGGGTGATCTGGGGGGGCTGGGTGCTCTGGGGGGGTTTTGGGGTGCCCCTAGGGGGGTTGGGTGCTGCCGGGGGGGGATTCGGGTGCCCTGGGGGGGGGGGTTTGGAGCCCCTGGGGGGATTTGGGGTGATCCAGGGGGGAATTGGGGTGCCCCTGGGGGTTCTGGGGTGCCCTCAGGGTGGTTTTGGGGTGCCCCCAGGGGGTTTGGGTGCACCCGGGGGGATCTGGGGTGATCCAGTGGGTTTTGGGGTGCCCTTGGGGGGGATTAGGTGCTCTGGGGGGGGGGAATTGGGGTGATCTGGGGGGGGGTTGGGTGCTCTGGGGGGGTTTTAGGGTGCTCCCGTGGGGGGTTGAGGTGCCCTGGGGGGGTTTTGGGGTGCCCCTGGGGGGATTTGGGGTGATCCAGGGGGGTTGGGGTGCCCCTGGAGGGGTTTGGGTGCCCCAGGGGGTTTTGGGGTGCCCCCAGGGGTATTTTGGGTGCTCGGGGGGGGGAGGCTGGGGTGTCCCCAGTGGGTTTGGGAGCCCCTGGGGGGATTTGGGGTGAGCCAGGGGGCTTTGGGGTGTCCCTGGGGGGGGTTGGGTGCCCTCGGGGTGGTTTTGGGGTGTTCCTGGGGGGGGGGGGGTGGGAGCCCCTGGGGGGATTTGGGGTGAGCCAGGGGGTTTTGGGTGCCCCTGGGGGGGGTTGGGTGCCCTCAGGGTGGTTTTGGGGTGCCCCCGGGGGGTTTTTGGGTGCCCCTGGGGGGTTTTGGGGTGCTCTGGGGGGGGTTTTGGGGGTGCTGGTCCAAGGGGTTCACCTTCTCCAGGGTCTCGATGCGCTGTTTGAGGAGCCGGTTCTCGGTGCGGAGCCGCTGGGGGGGGGGGGGGGGGGGCGGAAACGGGGGACAATTAGTGTTTGATGTCCCCAAGATGGGGGGGGACACACCTTGGGGACATCCTGGGGACAGGGGGACACCGGGGAAGGTGGCCCCAGGGTGGGTAAAGCCCTCCCCAATGGCTCTGGTGGCCCCAGGGATGGGTCAAGTGGCCTTGGGTGGCCCAAAGAACCCTGAAGGTGGAACAAGGTGGCCCCCAGGAGGGCTTTAGTGGCCCTTGGGGACAGGCCAAGTAGCCTTGGGGACACCTCAAGTGGCCTTGGGTGGCCCAAAGAACCCTGAAGATGGGACAAGGTGGCCCCAGGAGGGCTTTAGTGGCCCTTGGGGACAGGCCAAGTAGCCTTGGGGACACCTCAAGTGGCCTTGGGTGGCCCAAAGAACCTTGAAGATGGGACAAGGTGGCCCCAGGAGGGCTTTAGTGGCCCTTGGGGACAGGCCAAGTGGCCTTGGGGACACCTCAAGTGGCCCTGAGATGGATCATGGTGGCCCCAGGGTGGCTTAGGTGGCCCCAGGGATGGGCTAAATGTCCCCAAGGATGGGTGAAAGTGGCCTTGGGTGGCCCAAAGAACCCTGAAGATGGGACAAGGTGGCCCCAGGAGGGCTTTAGTGGCCCTTGGGGACAGGCCAAGTAGCCTTGGGGACACCTCAAGTGGCCTTGGGTGGCCCAAAGAACCCTGAAGATGGGACAAGGTGGCCCCAGGAGGGCTTTAGTGGCCCTTGGGGACAGGCCAAGTAGCCTTGGGGACACCTCAAGTGGCCCTGGGATGGATTATGGTGGCCCCAGGGTGGCTTAGGTGGCCCCGGGGATGGGCTAAATGTCCCCAAGGATGGGTGAAAGTGGCCTTGGGTGGCCCAAAGAACCCTGAAGGTGGAACAAGGTGGCCCCCAGGAGGGCTTTAGTGGCCCTTGGGGACAGGCCAAGTAGCCTTGGGGACACCTCAAGTGGCCTTGGGTGGCCCAAAGAACCCTGAAGATGGGACAAGGTGGCCCCAGGAGGGCTTTAGTGGCCCTTGGGGACAGGCCAAGTGGCCTTGGGGACACCTCAAGTGGCCTTGGGTGGCCCAAAGAACCCTGAAGATGGGACAAGGTGGCCCCAGGAGGGCTTTAGTGGCCCTTGGGGACAGGACAAGTGGCCCTTGGGGACATCTCAAATGGCCCTGGGATGGGTCATGGTGGGCCCGGGGTGGCTTAGATGGCCCTAAAGATGGGTGAAAGTGGCCTTGGGTGGCTCCAACTGCTCTGTGACAGGCCAAGTGGCCCAGGGATGGCTCAAGTGGCCCTTGGGGACATCTCAAATGGCCTTGGGATGGGTCATAGTGGCCCCAGGATGCCTTAGGTGGCCCCAGGGATGGCTCAAGTGGCCCTGGGATGGGTTAAACGTCCCCAAGGTTGGGTGAAGGTGGCCTTGGGTGGCTCCAACTGCTCTGTGACGGGCCAACTGGCCCAGGGATGGCTTAAACGGCCCTTGGGGACATCTCAAGTGGCCTTGGGATAGGTCATGGTTGCCCCATGGTGGCTTAAATGGCCCTGGGACCACCTCAGGAGGACTCAAAGGGCTCCAGGAACGGGTGAAGTGGCCCTGGGATGTCCCAAAGTGGCCCCAGGGTGGCTTCGATGGCCCTGGGGCTGGGCCACTCCGTGCCAAGAGGCCTCAAGTGGCCCCGGGGAGGGGCCAAGTGGCCACGAGGAGGCCTCAAGTGGCCCAAGGCCATCAACCCTTGACGTGTCCCACCTTGATCTCGATCTGCTCCTCCATCTCCTTGTTCTTGAGGGCGGCGTATTCCTTCTCCAGCCTGTGGGGTGGGGGACACGACACGGGGACAAACTGGGAGACCAGGACCGGGGGCGGGGAGGGGACACCAGAAGCCACCTGGGCTTGTGGCCCTGTGGCTACTGGGGTGGGGTGGGCCGGGGGGGGGGACGATGACACCCCAAGAACCCGTCTTCCCATCTCACCTCTTCATCTTCTTGGGGTTGTACTTGACCTGGAAGGCCCTGAGGATGAGTTTGTCGGGGCAACTGTCGAACTGGTGGGGAATCACCTTCTGGAAATACTGGGAGGAAACTGGTCGTGAAATGGAGCGCCCCCCCCCACCCCGGGGGGGGTAAAATAGAGAAAACCACCCCAAAAAATAGGGCCCGTTGCCTCAAGCCGCCCCCAAAAAACGCCCTCGTTGAGTAAATCCAACCCAAAATGCCATTTATTGAGTCAACCGGCCCCAAAATGCCACGTATTGAGTCTAAAATCGCTTAAATTTGCCCCAAAAGACGACCTGTTGGACAAATTTGCCCCCAAAATACGATCCGTTGACTAAATCTGTCCCCCAAAACACGTCCCGTTGGGCAAATCCACCCCAAAACCACGTCCCGTTGGCCAAATCTGCCCCAAAACCCATGGTCCATTGGATGAATCTACCCCAAAACATGATCCATTGGAAGAATCTGCCCCAAACCACGTCCCGTTGGCCAAATCCACCCCAAAACCACGTCCCGTTGGACAAATCTGTTCCAAACCACATGGTCCGTTGGCCAAATCTGCCCCAAAACATGTCCTGTTGGCCAAATCTGCCCCAAAAAACACATCCTGTTGGCCAAATCTGCCCCAAAACATGATCCATTGGAAGAATCCGCCCCAAACCATGTCCCGTT
>NW_027414183.1:29395-50092 GCF_964106895.1 Numenius arquata
GGTTGGGGTGCCCCTGGAGGGGTTTGGGTGCCCCAGGGGGTTTTGGGGTGCCCTCAGGGTGGTTTTGGGGTGCCCCTGGGGGGGTTTGGGTGCTCTCAGGGTGGTTTTGGGGTGCCCCCAGGGGTAATTTGGGTGCTCTGGGGGGGAGGCTGGGGTGTCCCCAGGGGGTTTGGGAGCCCCTGGGGGGATTTGGGGTGAGCCAGGGGGTTTTGGGGTGCCCCTGGGGGGGGTTGGGTGCCCTCGGGGTGGTTTTGGGGTGTTCCTGGGGGGGGGGGGGTGGGAGCCCCTGGGGGGATTTGGGGTGATCCAGGGGGTTTTGGGTGCCCCTGGGGGGGGGTTGGGTGCCCTCAGGGTGGTTTTGGGGTGCCCCCGGGGGGTTTTTGGGTGCCCCTGGGGGGTTTTGGGGTGCTCTGGGGGGGGTTTTGGGGGTGCTGGTCCAAGGGGTTCACCTTCTCCAGGGTCTCGATGCGCTGTTTGAGGAGCCGGTTCTCGGTGCGGAGCCGCTGGGGGGGGGGGGGGGCGGAAATGGGGGGACAATTAGTGTTTGATGTCCCCAAGATGGGGGGGGACACACCTTGGGGACATCCTGGGGACAGGGGGACACCGGGGAAGGTGGCCCCAGGGTGGGTAAAGCCCTCCCCAATGGCTCTGGTGGCCCCAGGGATGGGTCAAGTGGCCTTGGGTGGCCCAAAGAACCCTGAAGGTGGAACAAGGTGGCCCCCAGGAGGGCTTTAGTGGCCCTTGGGGACAGGCCAAGTAGCCTTGGGGACACCTCAAGTGGCCTTGGGTGGCCCAAAGAACCCTGAAGATGGGACAAGGTGGCCCCAGGAGGGCTTTAGTGGCCCTTGGGGACAGGCCAAGTAGCCTTGGGGACACCTCAAGTGGCCTTGGGTGGCCCAAAGAACCCCGAAGATGGGACAAGGTGGCCCCAGGAGGGCTTTAGTGGCCCTTGGGGACAGGCCAAGTGGCCTTGGGGACACCTCAAGTGGCCCTGAGATGGATCATGGTGGCCCCAGGGTGGCTTAGGTGGCCCCAGGGATGGGCTAAATGTCCCCAAGGATGGGTGAAAGTGGCCTTGGGTGGCCCAAAGAACCCTGAAGATGGGACAAGGTGGCCCCAGGAGGGCTTTAGTGGCCCTTGGGGACAGGCCAAGTAGCCTTGGGGACACCTCAAGTGGCCTTGGGTGGCCCAAAGAACCCTGAAGATGGGACAAGGTGGCCCCAGGAGGGCTTTAGTGGCCCTTGGGGACAGGCCAAGTAGCCTTGGGTGGCCCAAAGAACCCCGAAGATGGGACAAGGTGGCCCCAGGAGGGCTTTAGTGGCCCTTGGGGACAGGCCAAGTGGCCTTGGGGACACCTCAAGTGGCCCTGAGATGGATCATGGTGGCCCCAGGGTGGCTTAGGTGGCCCCGGGGATGGGCTAAATGTCCCCAAGGATGGGTGAAAGTGGCCTTGGGTGGCCCAAAGAACCCTGAAGATGGGACAAGGTGGCCCCAGGAGGGCTTTAGTGGCCCTTGGGGACAGGCCAAGTGGCCTTGGGGACACCTCAAGTGGCCCTGAGATGGATCATGGTGGCCCCAGGGTGGCTTAGGTGGCCCCGGGGATGGGCTAAGTGTCCCCAAGGATGGGTGAAAGTGGCCTTGGGTGGCCCAAAGAACCCTGAAGATGGGACAAGGTGGCCCCAGGAGGGCTTTAGTGGCCCTTGGGGACAGGCCAAGTGGCCTTGGGGACACCTCAAGTGGCCTTGGGTGGCCCAAAGAACCCCGAAGATGAGACAAGGTGGCCCCAGGAGGGCTTTAGTGGCCCTTGGGGACAGGCCAAGTGGCCCTTGGGGACATCTCAAATGGCCCTGGGATGGGTCATGGTGGGCCCGGGGTGGCTTAGATGGCCCTAAAGATGGGTGAAAGTGGCCTTGGGTGGCTCCAACTGCTCTGTGACAGGCCAAGTGGCCCAGGGATGGCTCAAGTGGCCCTTGGGGACATCTCAAATGGCCTTGGGATGGGTCATAGTGGCCCCAGGATGCCTTAGGTGGCCCCAGGGATGGCTCAAGTGGCCCTGGGATGGGTTAAACGTCCCCAAGGTTGGGTGAAGGTGGCCTTGGGTGGCTCCAACTGCTCTGTGACGGGCCAACTGGCCCAGGGATGGCTTAAACGGCCCTTGGGGACATCTCAAGTGGCCTTGGGATAGGTCATGGTTGCCCCATGGTGGCTTAAATGGCCCTGGGACCACCTCAGGAGGACTCAAAGGGCTCCAGGAACGGGTGAAGTGGCCCTGGGATGTCCCAAAGTGGCCCCAGGGTGGCTTCGATGGCCCTGGGGCTGGGCCACTCCGTGCCAAGAGGCCTCAAGTGGCCCCGGGGAGGGGCCAAGTGGCCACGAGGAGGCCTCAAGTGGCCCAAGGCCATCAACCCTTGACGTGTCCCACCTTGATCTCGATCTGCTCCTCCATCTCCTTGTTCTTGAGGGCGGCGTATTCCTTCTCCAGCCTGTGGGGTGGGGGACACGACACGGGGACAAACTGGGAGACCAGGAACGGGGGGCGGAGAGGGGACACCAGAAGCCACCTGGGCTTGTGGCCCTGTGGCTACTGGGGTGGGGTGGGCTGGGGGGGGGGACGATGACACCCCAAGAACCCGTCTTCCCATCTCACCTCTTCATCTTCTTGGGGTTGTACTTGACCTGGAAGGCCCTGAGGATGAGTTTGTCGGGGCAACTGTCGAACTGGTGGGGAATCACCTTCTGGAAATACTGGGAGGAAACTGGTCGTGAAATGGAGCGCCCCCCCCCCAACCCCGGGGGGGTAAAATAGAGAAAACCACCCCAAAAAATAGGGCCCGTTGCCTCAAGCTGCCCCCAAAAAACACCCTCGTTGAGTAAATCCAACCCAAAATGCCATTTATTGAGTCAACCGGCCCCAAAATGCCACGTATTGAGTCTAAAATCGCTTAAATTTGCCCCAAAAGACGACCTGTTGGACAAATTTGCCCCCAAAATACGATCCGTTGACTAAATCTGCCCCCCAAAACACGTCCCGTTGGGCAAATCCACCCCAAAACCACGTCCCGTTGGCCAAATCTGCCCCAAACCACATGGTCCATTGGACAAATCTGTCCCCAAACACGTCCCGTTGGCCAAATCTGCCCCAAAAACCATGGTCCATTGGATGAATCTACCCCAAAACATGATCCATTGGAAGAATCTGCCCCAAACCACGTCCCGTTGGCCAAATCCAACCCAAAACACATCCCGTTGGACAAATCTGTCCCAAACCACATGGTCCGTTGGACAAATCTCCCCCAAAACACGTCCTGTTGGACAAATCCACCCCAAAACATGAGCCATTGGATGAATCTGCCCCAAAACCACGTTCCGTTGGCCAAATCCACCCCAAGACCACGTCCTGTTGGACAGATCTGCCCCAAAACACGTCCAGTTGGAGAAATCCACCCCAAACCACGTCCTGTTGGCCAAATCCACTCCAAAATATGATCCATTGGATAAATCCACCCCAAAACATGTCCCGTTGGCCAAATCTGCCCCAAACCACATGGTCCATTGGACAAATCTGTCCCCAAACATGTCCCGTTGGCCAAATCTGCCCCAAAAACCATGGTCCATTGGATGAATCTACCCCAAAATATGATCCATTGGAAGAATCTGCCCCAAAACACGTCCCGTTGGCCAAATTCACCCCAAACCACCTCCCGTTGGCCAAATCCAACCCAAACCACGTCCTGTTGGACAAATCTGTCCCAAACCACATGGTCCGTTGGCCAAATCTGCCCCAAAACATGTCCTGTTGGACAAATCTGCCCCAAAACACGTCCCGTTGGCCAAATCCACCCCAAAACCACGTCCCGTTGGCCAAATCCAACCCAAAACACGTCCCGTTGGACAAATCTGTTCCAAACCACATGGTCCGTTGGCCAAATCTGCCCCAAAACATGTCCTGTTGGCCAAATCTGCCCCAAAAAACACATCCTGTTGGCCAAATCTGCCCCAAAACATGAGCCATTGGAAGAATCCGCCCCAAAACATGTCCCGTTGGACAAATCCGCCCCAAAAAACATGGTCCATTGGACAAATCCACCCCAAAACACGTCCCATTGGATAAATCTGCCCCCAAACACGTCCTGTTGGATAAATCAACCCCAAAATATGTTCCGTTGGCCAAATCCATCCCCAAAACACGTCCCATTGGACAAATCCACCCCAAAACACATCCCGTTGACCAAATCTGCCACCAAAACCATGGTCCATTGGACAAATCTGTCCCAAAATATGGTGCCTTGGCCAAATCCACCCCAAAACATGATCCATTGGCTGAATCTGGTCCAAAACCACGTCCCGTTGGCCAAATCCACCCCAAACCACGTCCCGGGGCCTAATTGCCCCCCCCAAAACCGCCCCCCTCTCCCCGGGCTCGTACCTGGGACATGCCCTCCATGTCCAGCTGGACCAGCTCGGCCTGGTTGAACTGCAGCAGCGCCATCCCCACGCGGAAGACGATCTCCAGCCCCTACGGGAAGGGTCCACCACCTCTTGACCCTCCAAACCTCCACAGTTTGGGGGTTTCTTCTTCTTCTTCTTCCCCCCAAAACCCCAGACCAGTTGGAACTGGGAGAAGGTTTCCACACCCCAACTGGGAAAACGCGGTCGGGGTTCCCTTGGTGATTTATGGAGGATCTTCTTCGTTACCTCGTACATGAAGATGTCGAAGACGCGGGTGGCCACGGGGAGGGGGAAGGTGGTGAGGAAGAGGGTGAGGAACCAGGAGGAGGCGTACATGGAGGTGAGGAAGCTCTGGGAGCGGAAGTGGACGTTCAGCTCCGGCAGCTGCTCCTGGATGGAAACAAAATGGTGGAAATGAGGAGAAACGGGGAACGGTGGATGGTTTTAGGGGTCATTCAGGGCTTTGTTCAGATCCAGGAGGGCTCCTGGAGGTCCCTGAGGGGGTCTCATGGCAGGGCCTCCAAGGAAGGACCTTCTGGATGGTCCCTGGGGTCTCATGGATGGCCCCAGGGTGTCTCTTGGACATTCTTGGAGTCTCATTGATATCCCCCTTGAGGAACCATGGATGGTCCTCTGGGGTAGGACCTTACAGATGGTCCCCAGGTTCTCATGGAGGGTCCCCAAGGTCACACAGATGGTCCCTGGGGTCTCATGGATGGTCCCCAGAGTTTCATGAGGGGTCCCTCAAGGCATCTGGTGGATGGTTCCTGGGGTGTCTCATGGACAATCCCTTTGGGTGTCTCATGGATAGTCTCCAGGGTCTCATGGAGGTGCCCTGAGGTCTCATGGATGGTCCTCAGGGCGTCTCATGGATGGTCCTCAGGGCGTCTCATAGATGGTCCTCTTGGGGAGGACCTTTTGGATGACGCCAGGGTCTCATGGATGGTCCCGAAGGTCTCATGGAGGGTCCCCAGGATCTCACGGATGGTCCCCAGGGTCTCATGGAGGGTCCGTGGCATCTTATGGATGGTCCCTGGGATAGAGCCTTCTGGATGGTCCCCAGGGTCTCATAGAGGGTTCCTGGGGTAGGACCAGACTGGATGGTCCCCACAGTCTCATGGATGGTCCTCGGGGTCTCATGGATGGTCCCCAGGGTCTCACGGAGGTGCCACCCACCGGTTCCCACCACCCCAAGCACTCCAGGAAGGGCCGTGGGATGGTTCCTACCTGCAGCATGTACTCAAACTGGTAGATGCAGAGTCCCAGTTCGGCCATACTGGGTTTGAAGAGCTCCCGTAAGCGATATTCCTGCATCAGCCTCACGAAGACGCAGAAAGCCTCTTCCTCGGGCATCTGGAGACCCAAAAAGACATGAATTTACCCCAAAAACTCCACCAGGGCTAAGGATTTGGGGCTTCTTTCCATCAGGTGATGGGATGGGATGGGGTGGGACACGTGAACGGGGGTGGGGGTTTCAACCCATGGGGAGTGACTGGGATGGTGGGAACGAGCCCGTTTTGCTCCTGAGGATGAAGAAAAAGGCTCCTCTTCCTCAACCACCTTCTCCAGCGTCAACGGAGGGCGTTAAGAACCCATCGAGGAGGTTCCTCCTCGCCCCCCGGGGGGGGAAGGTCCTCACCTGCATGAGGAGAAGTCCCACGATGAAGGCGCTCCCCTGGCAATATCCCACCTCTCGGTCCACCAGGGAATAGGCCTGGAAAAAAAAAAAAAAAGGGAAAAAAGGGGAAAAAAATTCAAAATAAATATATATGAAGTGGAATTTGGCCGGGTCACCATCCCCCCATTGGCCGTGGGAGGCCAAAAATGGGTGGAAACCAACAAAAATCAGGTTTTTGGGGGGATGACAACCCCTCCCGTGAGCACGACGTTGCTCAACGCTTGAGTTTCGACCCCAAATTACTCAATTATTTGGTTTTTAATTGAGAATAAACCGGAGAATATTTCTCGAGGGGGAAAAACGAGGGGAACGAGGCCCCTTTTTTGGGAAAAAGGGCCGTTGAGGCCAAAAAAATGACGTTTTCAAGGGTTTGTGGTGGAAACCAAACCCTTCCAAAATGAATACGGGGGTGGAATCTTCAAATCTCAAGGAGGGTGTTGGGTTCGAGGCCAAAATCCCCGGAAAAGCCGGGGAGAAGGAAGGAAAAACCTTGACCTTCATGACGTTGAAGAGAACTTCTTGACCCAAACTGTCCTGGCCCTTGAAGAACTCGTGCTCGGGGTACGTGCGGGCGATGTCGCGCCGGAAATCATCAAAAATAGCTATTTTTGGGGGGATGACAACCCCTCCCGTGAGCATGACGTTGCTCAACGCTTGAGTTTCGACCCCAAAATACTCAATTATTTGGTTTTTAATTGAGAATAAACCGGAGAATATTTCTCGAGGGGGAAAAACGAGGGGAACGAGGCCCCTTTTTTGGGAAAAAGGGCCGTTGAGGCCAAAAAAATGACGTTTTCAAGGGTTTGTGGTGGAAACCAAACCCTTCCAAAATGAATACGGGGGTGGAATCTTCAAATCTCAAGGAGGGTGTTGGGTTCGAGGCCAAAATCCCTGGAAAAGCCGGGGAGAAGGAAGGAAAAACCTTGACCTTCATGACGTTGAAGAGAACTTCTTGACCCAAACTGTCCTGGCCCTTGAAGAACTCATGCTCGGGGTACGTGCGGGCGATGTTGCGCCGGAAATCATCAAAAATAGCTATTTTGGGGGGGTGACAACCCCTCCTGTGAGCAGGACGTTGCTCAACGCTTGAGTTTCGACCCCAAAATACTCAATTATTTGGTTTTTAATTGAGAATAAACCGGAGAATATTTCTCGAGGGGGAAAAATGAGGGGGAACGAGGCCCCTTTTTTGGGAAAAAGGGCCGTTGAGGCCAAAAAAATGACGTTTTCAAGGGTTTGTGGTGGAAACCAAACCCTTCCAAAATGAATACGGGGGTGGAATCTTCAAATCTCAAGGAGGATGTTGGGTTCGAGGCCAAAATCCCCGGAAAAGTGGGGGAGAAGGAAGGAAAAACCTTGACCTTCATGACGTTGAAGAGAACTTCTTGACCCAAACTGTCCTGGCCCTTGAAGAACTCGTGCTCGGGGTACGTGAGGGCGATGTTGCGCCGGAAATCATCAAAAATAGCTATTTTTGGGGGGTGACAACCCCTCCTGTGAGCAGGACGTTGCTCAACGCTTGAGTTTCGACCCCAAAAACACTCAATTATTTGGTTTTTAATTGAGAATAAACCGGAGAATATTTCTCGAGGGGGAAAAACGAGGGGAACGAGGCCCCTTTTTTGGGAAAAAGAGACGTTGAGGCCAAAAAAAATGACGTTTTCAAGGGTTTGTGGTGGAAACCAAACCCTTCCAAAATGAATACGGGGGTGGAATCTTCAAATCTCAAGGAGGGTGTTGGGTTTGAGGCCAAAATCCCTGGAAAAGCGGGGGAGAAGGAAGGAAAAACCTTGACCTTCATGACGTTGAAGAGAACTTCTTGACCCAAACTGTCCTGGCCCTTGAAGAACTCGTGCTCGGGGTACGTGCGGGCGATGTCGCGCCGGATGAGCTTCTCGCAGGGGGAGGACATCTTCAGCAGCTCCGAGTATTGGTTTTTGACGGGCATTTCGGTGGCGCTGCAGAGCAACTGCCAGACGATGGCGCGGAAATGGTGGGGAATCCCTTTGCGGATCAACTCCTGCGGAAAAAAAAACCACAGGGTGAAAAACCCCCAAAACCGGGTTTTGAGAAGGTCGGGAAGAAGGTTGGATGGGAGACACCATCTTGGTCCATCACAGGGGAAGATCACCCCACAGATTTGTTATTACAGAATCACAGGATGGTTTGGGGTGGGAAGGGACCTTCTGGAGATCGTCTCCTCCAAGCCCCGGCCAGAGCAGGGGCACCCAGAGCAGGTCCCACAGGGTCCCATCCAGGGGGGGTTGGGATGTCTCCAGAGACGGAGACCCCACCCCCTCTCTGGGCAGCCCCTTCCAGGGCTCTGCCACCCTCAAAGTGAAGAAGTTCCTCCTCGTGTTGAGATGGAACTTCCCATGTCCCAGTTTGTGCCCGTTCCCTCTTGTCCTGTCACTGGGCACCACTGGAAGAAGACTGGCCCCATCCTCCTGACACCCACCATCGATGAGATCCCCCCTCAGTCTTCTCTTCTCCAGACTAAACAGACCCAAGTCCCTCAGCCCTTCCTCATCACAGAGATGTTCTCGTCCCTCACCATCTTTGTAGCCCTCTGCTGGACCCTCTCCAGCAGTTCCCTGTCCTTCTGGAACTGGGGAGCCCAGAACTGGTCCCAGTGCTCCAGACGGGGCCTCCCCAGGGCAGAGCAGAGGGGCAGGATGACCTCCCTCCACCCGGGGCCAACGCTCTTCTTAATGCCCCCCAGGAGACCTTCTTGGCCACCAGGGCACGTCGGTGGCTCATGGTCACCCCGTTGTCCACCAGGACTCCCAGGTCTCTGTCCTCAGAGCTGCTCCCCAGCAGGTCACCCCCAACCTCGACTGGTTTGTGGGGTGAGTCCTCCCCAGGGCCAGCACCCTACACTTGCCCTTGGTGGAACTTCATCAGGTTCCTCTCCACCCAACTCTTTAGGTCTCGCTGGACGGTGGCACCTCCTTCCGGTGTGTCACCCGCTCCTCCCAGTTGGGTGTCACCAGCAAAGGTGCTGAGGGGACGTTCCATCCCTTCACCCAGGTCACTGATGAGGACTGAACCCAGTACCGACCCCTGGGGACCACCACTGGTCACGGACCCCCAACCGGCCTCTGTGCCGCTCATCCTGATGCCGTAATTTAATTCAAAATAAAGGGTGGGGGCGGGGCGTTTGGGTTTTTTTTCTCACTTTGAGGAGTTTTTCCTTCTTTTTGCGCCACTCGTCCCACTCGTTGACGATGCGGCCCCAGAGGATCCAGGTGTCCTCCTCCAGGTGGCTGAGGTTGGAGGAGGCCGAGGAGCTGGAGACCAAGGAGGAGCCGCTGTTGCGGCGCGAGCCGTTGACCGAGCGCAGGGATTTGGAGTCGGCCTCCAGGAGCCTGCGGGGATAGACCCAAAAAATTTGGCCCAGAGGAAGAAAAAGAAGCCAAAATTGCCCCAAAAGGGGAGATATTGCCTTATAATAGGTCCAAAAGGGGAGATATTGCCCCAAAACAGCCTCAAAGGAGAAGCAATTCCCCCAAAAGTGGCCCCCAAAATGGAGATATTTCCCCAAAATTGACCCAAAAGAGCAGGTATTTCCCCAAAATTGGCCCAAAAGAGGAGAGATTCCCCCAAAATTGACCCAAAAGAGGAGAGATTCCCCCAAAACAGCCCCAAAATGGAGATATTTCCCCAAAACAGCCCCAAAAAGCAGGTATTTCCCCAAAATTGACCCAAAAGAGGAGAGATTCCCCAAAACAGCCCCAAAATGGAGATATTTCCCCAAAACAGCCCCAAAAAGCAGGTATTTCCCCAAAATTGACCCAAAAGAGGAGAGATTCCCCCAAAAATGGAGATATTTCCCAAAAACAGCCCCAAAAGAGGAGAGATTCCCCAAAACAGCCCCAAAAGAGGAGAGATTTCCCCAAAACAGCCCCCAAAATGGAGATATTTCCCCAAAACAGCCCCAAAAGAGGAGATATTTCCCCAAAATTGACCCAAAAAGAGGAGATATTCCCCCAAAACAGCCCCAAAAATTGAGATATTTCCCCAAAACAGCCCCAAAAGAGGAGAGATTCCCCCCAAAATGGAGATATTTCCCCAAAACAGCCCCCAAAATGGAGATATTTCCCCAAAACAGCCCCAAAAGAGGAGCGATTCCCCCAAAAATGGAGATATTTCCCCAAAACAGCCCCAAAAGAGGAGAGATTCCCCCAAAATGGAGATATTTCCCCAAAACAGCCCCCAAAATGGAGATATTTCCCCAAAACAGCCCCAAAAGAGGAGCGATTCCCCCCAAAATGGAGATATTTCCCCAAAACAGCCCCAAAAGAGGAGAGATTCCCCCCAAAATGGAGATATTTCCCCAAAACAGCCCCAAAAGAGGAGAGATTCCCCCCAAAATGGAGATATTTCCCCAAAACAGCCCCAAAAGAGGAGAGATTCCCCCAAAAATGGAGATATTTCCCCAAAACAGCCCCCAAAATGGAGATAATTCCCCAAAAGAGCCCCAAAAAAGCAGGTATTTCCCCAAAATTGACCCAAAAAGAGATATTTCCCCAAAACAGCCCCAAAAATGGAGATATTTCCCCAAAACAGCCCCCAAAAAGGAGGTATTTCCCCAAAACAGCCCCAAAAGAGGAGAGATTCCCCCCAAAATGGAGATATTTCCCCAAAAGAGGAGATATTTCCCCAAAAGAGCCTCAAAAGGGGGTTATTTCCCCCATAAGAGCCCTAAAGAAAGGGAGGGTTTGAGCGGGGGTGGGGGGGTGGGGGCAAAGCTCGTTTTTTGCCCGTTTCTGGGGTTCCTGAGGTCCGGAGGGGGTGTGGGGTGTGGGGGGATGGGGGGTAGGGGGATGGGGGGGGGGGTGCCGGGGGGGGGGGGGGGGGATGGGGGATATGGGGAGGGGGGGGGGCGGGGGGGGTCACTCACCGGTTCTGCTCCTCCAGTTTGGCCAGCAGCTCCAGCTCGTCGGGGCTGAGGTTCTCGCAGTCGGAGGCGGGGGAACAGCCCGGAGCCGAGGAATCGGGGCTGGCGGCGGGGGGGGACGCCATGGTCCCGCCTCCTCCCCCCCCCTTCCCCCCCCCCCCCCCCTCACCCCAAAAAAAAATGGGGCGAATCCGCAGGGATTTTGGTTGGGGGGGGGGGTTCAGCTGGAAAATCAAACACCGGAGTCAAACCCCTCCCCCATCTCAAAATCGCTTAAACTCAACCCCCCCCCCCCCATTTTGAGCAAATTTGGGAGAAAAGGCGACAAACGTCACGTGAGTCGAAGCCCCCGGAGATGTTTCCTCAAAAGAGATGATATTGCCCAAAACCGCCCCGTTTAAGCCCGATTTTCACCCCGTCCTCCCGTCTCGGCCCTAAATTGAGTTAAACGAGGCCCAAAGAGGAATTTTGGAGGGTCCAGTTGGAGGACTGGGAGCACTGGGTTGGGGGGGACCGGGTGGGGTTCAACATCTTCACGGAGGAAGTGGGTGATGGGGCTCTCTGGGGGTTTACTGGTGGCACCAAACTGGGAGGACTGGGTGAGCCAGCAGGAGGCCGGGCCACCAGGATGGAGGAGAGGTCCCAAGGTCGGGTGAAGAGGAACCCAACGATGATCAACCCAACGATGATCAACCCAACGATGGCCAACCCAATGACCTCAAACCCAACGAGGTTCAACCCAATGAGGTTCAACCTAACGATGTCCAACCCAACGATGGCCAACCCAACGATGGCCAACCCAACAAGGTCCCAAACAACGTCATCCAACCCAACGACGTCCCAACCCAATGACCTCAAACCCAATGAGGTTCAACCTAACGATGGCCAACCCAACGATGGCCAACCCAACAAGGTCCCAAACAACGACATCCAACCCAACAACGTCCAACCCAACGATGGCCAACCCAACAAGGTCCCAAACAACGACATCCAACCCAACAACGTCCAACCCAACAACGTCCAACCCAACGACTTCCAAACCCAACGATGTCCAACCCAACGACGTCCAACCCAACAAGGTCCCAACCAGTGACATTCAACCCAACAATGTCTCAACCCAATGACCTCAAACCCAACGAGGTTCAACCCAACAACGGCCAACCCAACGATGGCCAACCCAACAACATTCCACCCAATGACATCCAACCCAACAACGTCCAACCCGACAACGTCCAAACCCAACGAGGTTCAACCCGACATCCAACCCAACGATGTCCAACCCAACGATGTCCAACCCAAAGACGTCCACCGATGATGTCCAACCCAAAGATGTCCACCGATGACGTCCAACCCAACGATGTCCAACCCAACGACGTCCAACCCAACGACGTCCAACCCAACAATGTCCCAACCCAATGACCTCAAACCCAATGAGGTTCAACCTAACGATGGCCAACCCAACGATGGCCAACCCAACAAGGTCCCAAACAACGACATCCAACCCAACGACGTCCCAACCCAATGACCTCAAACCCAACGAGGTTCAACCCAACAACGGCCAACCCAACAACGGCCAACCCAACGATGGCCAACCCAACGATGGCCAACCCAACAACATCCCACCCAATGACATCCAACCCGACGACTTCCGAACCCAACGACGTCCAACCCAACAAGGTCCCAACCAGTGACATTCAACCCAACAATGTCTCAACCCAATGACCTCAAACCCAACGAGGTTCAACCCAACAACAGCCAACCCAACGATGGCCAACTCAACAACATCCCACCCAATGACATCCAACCCAACAACGTCCAACCCGACAACTTCCAAACCCAACGAGGTTCAACCCAAAGACGTCCAACCCAAAGACGTCCACCGATGATGTCCAACCCAAAGATGTCCAGCGATGACGTCCAACCCAACGACGTCCAACCCAACGACGTCCAACCCAACGACGTCCCAACCCAATGACCTCAAACCCAATGAGGTTCAACCCAACAACGGCCAACCCAACAACGGCCAACCCAACGATGGCCAACCCAACGATGGCCAACCCAACAACATCCCACCCAATGACATCCAACCCAACAACGTCCAACCCAACAACGTCCAACACGACAACTTCCAAACCCAACGATGTCCAACCCAACGACGTCCAACCCAACGACGTCCAACCCAACAAGGTCCCAACCAGTGACATTCAACCCAACAATGTCTCAACCCAATGACCTCAAACCCAACGAGGTTCAACCCAACGAGGTTCAACCCAACGATGGTCAACCCAAAAATGCCCAACCCAATGACGTCCCAACCCAACGATGTCCAACCCAACGACGTCCCAACCCAATGACCTCAAACCCAACGAGGTTCAACCCAACAACGGCCAACCCAACGATGGCCAACCCAACAACATCCCACCCAATGAAATCCAACCCAACAACGTCCAACCCGACGACTTCCAAACCCAACAAGGTTCAACCCGACATCCAACCCAACGATGTCCAACCCAAAGATGTCCAACCCAAAGACGTCCACCGATGATGTCCAACCCAAAGATGTCCAGCGATGACGTCCAACCCAACGATGTCCAACCCAACGACGTCCAACCCAACGACGTCCAACCCAACAACGTCCCAACCCAATGACCTCAAACCCAATGAGGTTCAACCTAACGATGTCCAACCCAACGATGGCCAACCCAACAAGGTCCCAAACAACGACATCCAACCCAACGACGTCCCAACCCAATGACCTCAAACCCAACAAGGTTCAACCCAACAACGGCCAACCCAACGACGGCCAACCCAACGATGGCCAACCCAACGATGGCCAACCCAACAAGGTCTCACCCAGTGACATCCAACCCAACAACGTCCAACCCGACGACTTCCAAACCCAACGATGTCCAACCCCAACGATGTCCAACCCAACGACATCCAACCCAACAAGGTCCCAACCAGTGACATTCAACCCAACAATGTCTCAACCCAACGACCTCAAACCCAACGAGGTTCAACCCAACGAGGTTCAACCCAACGATGGTCAACCCAAAAATGCCCAACCCAATGACGTCCCAACCCAACGATGTCCAACCCAACGACGTCCCAACCCAATGACCTCAAACCCAACGAGGTTCAACCCAACAACGGCCAACCCAACGATGGCCAACCCAACAACATCCCACCCAATGAAATCCAACCCAACAACGTCCAACCCGACGACTTCCAAACCCAACAAGGTTCAACCCGACATCCAACCCAACGATGTCCAACCCAAAGATGTCCAACCCAAAGACGTCCACCGATGATGTCCAACCCAAAGATGTCCAGCGATGACGTCCAACCCAACGATGTCCAACCCAACGACGTCCAACCCAACGACGTCCAACCCAACAACGTCCCAACCCAATGACCTCAAACCCAATGAGGTTCAACCTAACGATGTCCAACCCAACGATGGCCAACCCAACAAGGTCCCAAACAACGACATCCAACCCAACGACGTCCCAACCCAATGACCTCAAACCCAATGAGGTTCAACCCAACAACGGCCAACCCAACAACGGCCAACCCAATGATGGCCAACCCAACAAGGTCTCACCCAGTGACATCCAACCCAACAACGTCCAACCCGACGACTTCCAAACCCAACGATGTCCAACCCCAACGATGTCCAACCCAACGACATCCAACCCAACAAGGTCCCAACCAGTGACATTCAACCCAACAATGTCTCAACCCAATGACCTCAAACCCAACGAGGTTCAACCCAACGAGGTTCAACCCAACGATGGTCAACCCAAAAATGCCCAACCCAACGACGTCCCAACCCAACGATGTCCAACCCAACGACGTCCCAACCCAATGACCTCAAACCCAACGAGGTTCAACCCAACAACGGCCAACCCAACGATGGCCAACCCAACAACATCCCACCCAATGAAATCCAACCCAACAACGTCCAACCCGACGACTTCCAAACCCAACAAGGTTCAACCCGACATCCAACCCAACGATGTCCAACCCAAAGATGTCCAACCCAAAGACGTCCACCGATGATGTCCAACCCAAAGATGTCCAGCGATGACGTCCAACCCAACGATGTCCAACCCAACGACGTCCAACCCAACGACGTCCAACCCAACAACGTCCCAACCCAATGACCTCAAACCCAACAACATCCCAACCCAATGACCTCAAACCCAATGAGGTTCAACCTAACGATGTCCAACCCAACGATGGCCAACCCAACAAGGTCCCAAACAACGACATCCAACCCAACGACGTCCCAACCCAATGACCTCAAACCCAACGAGGTTCAACCCAACAACGGCCAACCCAACAACGGCCAACCCAATGATGGCCAACCCAACAAGGTCTCACCCAGTGACATCCAACCCAACAACGTCCAACCCGACGACTTCCAAACCCAACGATGTCCAACCCCAACGATGTCCAACCCAACGACATCCAACCCAACAAGGTCCCAACCAGTGACATTCAACCCAACAATGTCTCAACCCAATGACCTCAAACCCAACGAGGTTCAACCCAACGAGGTTCAACCCAACGATGGTCAACCCAAAAATGCCCAACCCAACGACGTCCCAACCCAACGATGTCCAACCCAACGACCTCAAACCCAACGAGGTTCAACCCAACAATGGCCAACCCAACGATGGCCAACCCAACAACATCCCACCCAATGACATCCAACCCAACAACGTCCAACCCGACGACTTCCAAACCCAACAAGGTTCAACCAGACGTCCAACCCAACGATGTCCAACCCAAAGACGTCCACCGATGATGTCCAACCCAAAGATGTCCAACCCAACAACGTCCAACCCAACGATGTCCAACCCAACAACATCCAACCCAACAATGTCCCAACCCAATGACCTCAAACCCAACAAGGTTCAACCTGACGTCCAACCCAACAACGTCCAACCCAACAAGGTCCCAACCAACGAGGTTCAACCCAACAACGTCTCAACGCAATGACCTTAAACCCAATGATGTCCAACCCAACGATGTCCCACTTGACAATGTCCAACCCGACAACGTCCAACCCAATGACGTCCCAACCCAACGACATCCAACCCAACAACATCCAACCCAACGAGGTTCAATCCAATGACGTCCAACCCAAATAGGTTCAACCCAACAATGTCCAACCCAACGACGTCTAACCCAACAAGGTCCCAAACAACGACGTTCAACCCAACAACGTCCCAACACAATGACCTCAAACCCAATGATGTCCAACCCAACGATGTCCAACCCAACAACGTCCAACCAAACGACGTCCCAATCCAACGACATCCCAACCCAACGACTTCAAACCCAACGAGGTTCAATCTGATGACATCCAACTCAACGACGTCCCAACCCAATGACCTCAAACCCAACAAGATCCAAACTAAAGATGTCCAACCCAACAACATCCCACCCAACGATGTCCCAACCCAACGACCTCAAACCCGACAACATCCAACCCAACGATGTTCAACCCAACAACGTTCCAACGAACGACGTCCAACCCAACGACCTCAAACCCAACAACATCCAACCCAACGACGTTCAACCCAATGACGTTCCAACGAACGACATCCAACCCAACGACCTCAAACTCAACGAGGTTCAATCCGACGATGTCCGACCCAACAACATCCCACCCAACAACGTCCAACCCAGTACATCCCAACCAACGACGTTCAACCCAGTGACGTCCCAACCCCACGACTTCCAAACCCAACGAGGTTCAACCCAACAACCTCCAACCCAACGACGACATTCAACCCAACAACCTTGAAGCCAACAACATCCAACCCAACAAGGTCCCAAACAACAATGTCCAACCCAACGACGTCCAACTCGATGACGTCCAACCCAACGAGGTCCAACCCAACGAGGTCCAACCCAACGAGGTCCAACTCAACGACGTCCAACTCGATGACGTCCAACCCAACGAGGTCCAACCCAACGAGGTCCAACCCAATGAGGTCCAACCCAACGAGGTCCAACTCAATAATGTCCAACCCGACGACCTCCCAACCCAACAATGTCCAACCCAACAAGGTCCTAAACAACGATGTCCATCCCAACAACGTCCCACCCAACGATGTCCCAACCCAATGATGTCCAACCCAACAATGTCCCACCCAACGATGGTTAACCCAAAGACGTCCCAATCAACGACGTTCAGCCCAGCGACGTCTCAACCCAACGACTTCCAAACCCAACGAGGTTCAACCCAACAACCTCCAACCCAACGATGACATTTAACCAAACAACCTCGAACCCAACAACAGTCAACCCAACAAGGTTCAACCAAATGAGGTTCAACCCAACGAGGTTCAACCCAATGATGTCCAACCCAACAACGTCCCACCCAACGATGTCCCAACCCAACGACCTCAAACCCAATGAGGTTCAATCCGATGACATCCAACTCAACGACGTCCAACCCAATGAAGGTAAACCTGACGACATCCAACCCCACGATGTCCAACCCAACAACATCCAACCCAACAAGGTCCCAAACAACGATGTCCAACCCAATGACGTCCCAACCCAACAACGTCCAACCCGATGACGTCCAACCCGATGACGTCCAACCCAACGATGTCCCAACCCAACGACGTCCCAACCCAATGACTTCCAAACCCAACGAGGTTCAACCCAACAACCTCCAACCCAACAACATTCAACCAACAAGGTTCAACCAAATGAGGTTCAATCCACCTGTGTCCAACCCAACAACGTCCCACCCAACGATGTCCAACCCAACAAGGTCCCAAAAGATGTCTAACCCAACGACGTCCCAACCCAACAACATCCCACCCAACGATGTCCAACCCAGTGACGTTCCAACCCAACGACTTCCAAACCCAACGAGGTTCAACCCAACAACCTCCAACCCAACGATGACATTCAACCCAACAACCTTGAACCCAACAACATTCAACCCAACAAGGTTCAACCAAATGAGGTTCGACCCAACGATGGCCAATCCAACGATGGCCAACCCCACAAGGTCCCAAACAACGACGTCCAACCCAATGACGTCCCAACCCAACGACGTCCAACCCAAAAACGTCCCAACCCAATGACCTCAAACCCTACGAGGTTCAATCCGACGACGTTCAACCCGATGACCTCCCAACCCAACAACGTCCAACCCAACGACGTTCAACCCAATGAGGTTGATGGTTGGCCTTGGAGGTCTTCAAGGTCTTCTCAACCATAACGATTCCATGTGGCTACTGGGAGAAGATCCTTCACTCAAAGGGTGCTCAAGCATTGGAAGAGGCCACCCAAGAAAGGCTTTATGCCCCATAGAAAAGTGGGGCAGATGAGGGGCTGAGGGATGTGGGGCTGAGGGATGTGGGGCTGAGGGACGTGGGGAACTGGTGGGGTTGGGAGCGTTGGGTTGATGGTTGGGCTGGAAGATCTTGAAGGTCTTCTCCAATCAAACCCATCCCGTCATTCCCTGATCGACGCCCATCGACACCCAAAAGGTGACACCAGGACGGGGCCCGACTCTTCCCAGCAGCGCCCAGTGACGGGATGAAGAGCAACTGGGACAAACTGGGGAGACTGGAAATGGGGGAAAACGTCCCTTTGAGGGTGATGAAGAGGGTGGTGGGGTCTTCTTCTCCAGAGATACTCCAAGCCACTCCCCGGTCCCCCCACCTTGTCCCCGCTCCCCTGGCCCCAGGTGACCCCGAGGGGCAGGACGTTGGGTGAGACGATCCCAGAAGGTCCCTTCCAACCCCTAAAATTCTGAAATTCTCCAAATTTGCTTAATTTCCTAAAAAAAAGGTCAATTTTCACATCGAGCCGGGTCAAAGCGCATCGTCCTCCTTTTGCCTTAAACTGATTGAGTTAAATTAGTCAAAAAAACGGGATTTTAGCCCAATTTTGGGGCGGAAGAGACCATCGTGGGAAGAGATGGTGGATGGAAAGCTTTGGGGGTTGAAAAATTCCCAGTTTTCCCATTTTTGTGTGTTTTTATGGAAAAAAACCCACCATCTCCCCGGGGAGGAAGGAGTCATGGTTTGGAATTGTAGGGATCGGGTAAAAATGGGGTGAAAAAGGGGGATTTGGGGAGTGGGGCAAAAAGAGGGGGTCAAGCGGCTGCTCCGGCGGAGATTGGCTGCAGGATCAAGGAAGCTCCAGCACTTTTTTGGGGTGAAAAACACTAAAACCTTCCAAAAACCCCCATTTAAACCCAATTTTTACATCGAGGCGGGTGGAAGCTCATCGGCTGGGTTTTGCCCTAAATTTGTTGAGTTAAATTAGTCCAAAAAGGGGATTTTAGTCCAATTTTGGGGACGGAAAGGGCCAGGGCGGGAAGAGAGGATGGGCCGGATGGGGATTTGGGTTGAAAAAGCCTCTTTTTGGTGAAAAAAGACTGTAAAAACGAACCCTCGGGGATGAAAAAAAAAAGGGAGGAAAGAGGTAAAAAGCAGAAGCGCCAAAAATGTGCGTTTTAACCCAATTTGGCCTTAATTTGAAGATTAAACCCTCAAATATTCCCGTGGGACGTTTTTAAGCTTCACCAACGGCTTCGGTTGAGGGAAAAAAAAGGAGGAAAACGGGTAAAAAATGGATAAAAACCACCATTTTTGCCACCGGTGGCAAATTTAAGCTAAAATCCCCCCAAAACGGCACCGGCTTTAAAAAGCGACCAAAATTCACCCCAAATCAGGTAAAAAATTGAATTTGGCCCCAAAAGGGAGCGAAGACACCCCCATCCCCGTCCCCCCCCCAAAGGATTTTTTGGGGGAAAACCACCCAAAATGCCACTCGGCTGGCCATTTTTAGCTTTTTCGTGGCCCTAAATTGGTTGAAATTTGCCCCAAAATAGTGATTTTTGGGTTTTTTCTCCCCAAAAATAAGGTGGGTTTTTCCTTCCCCCCCCCCCCCCAAAAAAAAAGCCTGCTGGAATTAAACACACACCACCACCCCCCCCCCCCCCCGATTGATGGAAAATGGGAGGAAAAGGGGAAAAATTTAAAAAAAAAAGGGAGGGATTTTGGGGGGAAAAAAGCTGGAATTTGGTGGGAACCGGGAGTGGCTTCCGCGGAGCTAAAATCGTGGGGTTTTAACCCAAAAGAGGCGTCGGGGAGGGCACAAAGAGGCCTCCCTGGAGGGGGGGGGGGGGATTAGGAGGGGGGGGCATTTGGGGGGGGCACCCAAGGACCCTCCCCCCCCCAAACCCCCACCCCACGGATGGGGGGCAGAGGGATGGGGGGGGGGGAGACGGGGGGGTGCGCACTTGGAGGGGGGGGGGGGGATAAAAGCCTCCCCCCCCCCAAATGACATTTTTGGGGGGCGGGGAGGGGATGGGGGGGGGCAGCAGACCCCCCTCCCTCCCCCCCCCCCTTTTTGTTTTGTTGGTTTTAACCAAAATCGCATGATTTGAAGGGAAAACGAAGCGAGGGGCAACACCCCCTTTGGAAGAGGCTTCGGGGGGGGGCTCCAATAAAAGACCCCCCCCCATAATGTCCCCCTTTATACTGCCCCCCCCCCCCCCCCCATTTAGCAACCCCCCCATAGTTTTCTCCGGGGGGGGTGGGGGGTGGGGGGTGTTAAACCCCCATTTACCCCTCAAAAGTTGGGGGGGGGGCACCCCATTTGCCCCCTCAGCCTGAGGGGA
>NW_027414184.1:0-65432 GCF_964106895.1 Numenius arquata
GGTAGTATTCTGTAGGGGTCTGTAGGGTTCCGTAGGCGCCTACAGTGTTCTGTAGGAGCCCATAGGGTTTTAGTGAGGTTTCCGTTGTGTTGCTAAGGGTCTTGTAGAGTGCTGTCGGGTCCTGGAGTATTCTGTAGGGTTCCAGAGGGCCTCATAGGGTTCCATCGAAATCTATAGGGTTCCCTAGGGGCCCATAGAGTCCCGTAGATTTCCGTAGGGACCTGTAGGGTTGTGTAAGTGCCCGCAGAAGTCTGTAGGAGTCTGTGGGATTCTGTAAGGTTCTGGAGGGTTCTGCAGGGTTCCGTAGGGGCCCGTAGAGTTCCGTAGCGGCTGGTAAAGTTCCGTAGGGCCCTGTGGGGTTCTGTATGGACCTGTAGGGTTCCGTAGGGGCCTGCAGGGTTCCGTAAGTGCCCGCAGGTGTCTGTAGGGTTCCGTCGGGGTCTGTAGGGTTCCGTAGGCACCTGCAGTGTTCTGTAGGAGCCCATAGGGTTTTAGTGAGGTTCCGTTGTGTTGCTAAGGGTCTTGTAGAGTGCTGTCGGGTCCTGGAGTATTCTGTAGGGTTCCAGAGGGCCTCATAGGGTTCCATCGAAATCTATAGGGTTCCCTAGGGGCCCATAGAGTCCCGTAGATTGCCGTAGGGACCTGTAGGGTTGTGTAAGTGCTCGCAGGGGTTGGTAGGAGCTTGTAGGGTTCCATAAGTTTCCAGAGGGTTGTGTAGGGTTCCGTAGGGGCCTGTGGTGTTCCCTAGGGGCCTGTAGAGTCTCGTACGGTTCCGTAGGGGCCTGTGGTGTTCCCTAGGGGCCTGTAGAGTCTCGTACAGTTCCGTAGGGTCCTGTAGGTTTCCATAAGCGCCCGCAGAGGTCTGAAGGGGCCCGTACTGTGCCGTAAGGATCCATAGGGTTCCGTAGAGCTTCGTAGGTTCCCTAGAGGCCTCTGGAGTACCGCAGGAGCCAGTAGTGTTCTGTAGGGGCCCGTAGGGTTCCTTCCATAGGAGCTGGCAGTGTTCCGTAGGGTCCTCTAGGGTTGAGTAAGTGCCCGCAGAAGTCTGTAGGAGTCTGTGGGATTCTGTAAGGTTCTGGAGGGTTCTGCAGGGTTCCGTAGGGGCCCGTAGAGTTCCGTAGTGGCTGGTAAAGTTCCGTAGGGCCCTGTGGGGTTCTGTATGGACCTGTAGGGTTCCGTAGGGGCCTGCAGGGTTCCGTAAGTGCCCGCAGGTGTCTGTAGGGTTCCGTAGGCACCTGCAGTGTTCTGTAGGAGCCCATAGGGTTTTAGTGAGGTTCCGTTGTTTTGCTAAGGGTCTTGTAGAGTGCTGTCGGGTCCTGAGTATTCTGTAGGGTTCCAGAGGGCCTCATAGGGTTCCATCGAAATCTATAGGGTTCCCTAGGGGCCCATAGAGTCCCGTAGATTGCTGTAGGGACCTGTAGGGTTGTGTAAGTGCTCGCAGGGGTTGGTAGGAGCTTGTAGGGTTCCATAAGTTTCCAGAGGGTTGTGTAGGGTTCCGTAGGGGCCTGTGGTGTTCCCTAGGGGCCTGTAGAGTCTCGTACGGTTCCGTAGGGCCTGTGGTGTTCCCTAGGGGCCTGTAGAGTCTCGTACAGTTCCGTAGGGTCCTGTAGGTTTCCATAAGCGCCCGCAGAGGTCTGAAGGGGCCCGTACTGTGCCGTAAGGATCCATAGGGTTCCGTAGAGCTTCGTAGGTTCCCTAGAGGCCTCTGGAGTACCGCAGGAGCCAGTAGTGTTCTGTAGGGGCCCGTAGGGTTCCTTCCATAGGAGCTGGCAGTGTTCCGTAGGGGTCCTCTAGGGTTGAGTAAGTGCCCGCAGAAGTCTGTAGGAGTCTGTGGGATTCTGTAAGGTTCTGGAGGGTTCTGCAGGGTTCCGTAGGGGCCCGTAGAGTTCCGTAGTGGCTGGTAAAGTTCCGTAGGGCCCTGTGGGGTTCTGTATGGACCTGTAGGGTTCCGTAGGGGCCTGCAGGGTTCCATAAGTGCCCGCAGGTGTCTGTAGGGTTCCGTAGGCACCTGCAGTGTTCTGTAGGAGCCCATAGGGTTTTAGTGAGGTTCCGTTGTGTTGCTAAGGGTCTTGTAGAGTGCTGTCGGGTCCTGGAGTATTCTGTAGGGTTCCAGAGGGCCTCATAGGGTTCCGTCGAAATCTGAAGGGTTCCCTAGGGGCCCGTAGAGTCCCGTAGATTTCCGTAGGGGCCTGTAGGGTTATGTAAGTGCCCGCAGGGGTTGGTAGGAGCTTGTAGGGTGCCATATGTTTCCGGAGGGTTGTGTAGGGTTCCGTAGGGGCCTGTGGTGTTCCCTAGGGGCCTGTAGAGTCTCGTACAGTTTCGGTAGGGTCCTGTAGGTTTCCATAAGCGCCCGCAGAGGTCTGAAGGGGCCCGTACTGTGCCGTAAGGATCCATAGGGTTCCGTAGAGCTTTGTAGGTTCCCTAGAGGCCTCTGGAGTACCGCAGGAGCCAGTAGTGTTCCGTAGGGTCCTCTAGGGTTGAGTAAGTGCCCGCAGGAGTCTGTAGGAATCCGTGGGATTCTGTAAGGTTCTGGAGGGTTCTGCAGGGTTCCGCAGGGGCCCGTAGAGTTCCATAGTGGCTGGTAAAGTTCCCTAGGGCCCTGTACCGTTCCGTAACTGCCTGCAAGGGTCTTTAGGCTTCCGTAGGGGCTGGTAGGGTTCCATAAAGTTCCGTGGGTTCCTGCAGAGTTCTGCAAGTGCCCGCAAGGGCCTGTAGGGGCCCACAGTGTTTCTGCCAGGTTCCGTAGAGTTCCGTAGGGGCCATATTTTTCTGTAGTGGCTGGTAGTATTCCGTAGGGGTCTGTAGGGTTCCGTAGGCGCCTACAGTGTTCTGTAGGAGCCCATAGGGTTTTAGTGAGGTTCCGTTGTGTTGCTAAGGGTCTTGTAGAGTGCTGTTGGGTCCTGGAGTATTCTGTAGGGTTCCAGAGGGGCTCGTAGGGTTCCATCGAAATCTATAGGGTTCCCTAGGGGCCCATAGAGTCCCGTAGATTTCCGTAGGGACCTGTAGGGTTGTGTAAGTGCCCGCAGAAGTCTGTAGGAGTCTGTGGGATTTTGTAAGGTTCTGGAGGGTTCTGCAGGGTTCCGTAGGGGCCCGTAGAGTTCCGTAGTGGCTGGTAAAGTTCCGTAGGGCCCTGTGGGGTTCTGTATGGACCTGTAGGGTTCCGTAGGGGCCTGCAGGGTTCCGTAAGTGCCCACAGGTGTCTGTAGGGTTCCGTCGGGGTCTGTAGGGTTCCGTAGGCACCTGCAGTGTTCTGTAGGAGCCCATAGGGTTTTAGTGAGGTTCCGTTGTGTTGCTAAGGGTCTTGTAGAGTGCTGTCGGGTCCTGGAGTATTCTGTAGGGTTCCAGAGGGCCTCATAGGGTTCCATCGAAATCTATAGGGTTCCCTAGGGGCCCATAGAGTCCCGTAGATTTCCGTAGGGACCTGTAGGGTTGTGTAAGTGCTCGCAGGGGTTGGTAGGAGCTTGTAGGGTTCCATAAGTTTCCAGAGGGTTGTGTAGGGTTCCGTAGGGGCCTGTGGTGTTCCCTAGGGGCCTGTAGAGTCTCGTACGGTTCCGTAGGGGCCTGTGGTGTTCCCTAGGGGCCTGTAGAGTCTCGTACAGTTCCGTAGGGTCCTGTAGGTTTCCATAAGCGCCCGCAGAGGTCTGAAGGGGCCCGTACTGTGCCGTAAGGATCTATAGGGTTCCGTAGAGCTTCGTAGGTTCCCTAGAGGCCTGTGGAGTACCGCAGGAGCCAGTAGTGTTCTGTAGGGGCCCGTAGGGTTCCTTCCATAGGAGCTGGCAGTGTTCCGTAGGGTCCTCTAGGGTTGAGTAAGTGCCCGCAGAAGTCTGTAGGAGTCTGTGGGATTCTGTAAGGTTCTGGAGGGTTCTGCAGGGTTCCGTAGGGGCCCCTAGAGTTCCGTAGTGGCTGGTAAAGTTCCGTAGGGCCCTGTGGGGTTCTGTATGGACCTGTAGGGTTCCGTAGGGGCCTGCAGGGTTCCGTAAGTGCCCGCAGGTGTCTGTAGGGTTCCGTAGGCACCTGCAGTGTTCTGTAGGAGCCCATAGGGTTTTAGTGAGGTTCTGTTGTGTTGCTAAGGGTCTTGTAGAGTGCTGTCGGGTCCTGGAGTATTCTGTAGGGTTCCAGAGGGCCTCATAGGGTTCCGTCGAAATCTGAAGGGTTCCCTAGGGGCCCGTAGAGTCCCGTAGATTTCCGTAGGGGCCTGTAGGGTTATGTAAGTGCCCGCAGGGGTTGGTAGGAGCTTGTAGGGTGCCATATGTTTCCGGAGGGTTGTGTAGGGTTCCGTAGGGGCCTGTGGTGTTCCCTAGGGGCCTGTAGAGTCTCGTACAGTTTCGGTAGGGTCCTGTAGGTTTCCATAAGCGCCCGCAGAGGTCTGAAGGGGCCCGTACTGTGCCGTAAGGATCCATAGGGTTCCGTAGAGCTTTGTAGGTTCCCTAGAGGCCTCTGGAGTACCGCAGGAGCCAGTAGTGTTCCGTAGGGTCCTCTAGGGTTGAGTAAGTGCCCGCAGGAGTCTGTAGGAATCCGTGGGATTCTGTAAGGTTCTGGAGGGTTCTGCAGGGTTCCGCAGGGGCCCGTAGAGTTCCATAGTGGCTGGTAAAGTTCCCTAGGGCCCTGTACCGTTCCGTAACTGCCTGCAAGGGTCTTTAGGCTTCCGTAGGGGCTGGTAGGGTTCCATAAAGTTCCGTGGGTTCCTGCAGAGTTCTGCAAGTGCCCGCAAGGGCCTGTAGGGGCCCACAGTGTTTCTGCCAGGTTCCGTAGAGTTCCGTAGGGGCCATATTTTTCTGTAGTGGCTGGTAGTATTCTGTAAGGGTCTGTAGGTTTCCGTAGGCGCCTACAGTGTTCTGTAGGAGCCCATAGGGTTTTAGTGAGGTTCCGTTGTGTTGCTAAGGGTCTTGTAGAGTGCTGTCGGGTCCTGGAGTATTCTGTAGGGTTCCAGAGGGGCTCGTAGGGTTCCATCGAAATCTATAGGGTTCCCTAGGGGCCCATAGAGTCCCGTAGATTTCCGTAGGGACCTGTAGGGTTGTGTAAGTGCCCGCAGAAGTCTGTAGGAGTCTGTGGGATTCTGTAAGGTTCTGGAGGGTTCCGCAGGGGCCCGTAGAGTTCCGTAGTGGCTGGTAAAGTTCCGTAGGGCCCTGTGGGGTTCTGTATGGACCTGTAGGGTTCCGTAGGGGCCTGCAGGGTTCCGTAATTGCCCGCAGGTGTCTGTAGGGTTCCGTAGGGGTCTGTAGGGTTCCGTAGGCACCTGCAGTGTTCTGTAGGAGCCCATAGGGTTTTAGTGAGGTTCCGTTGTGTTGCTAAGGGTCTTGTAGAGTGCTGTCGGGTCCTGGAGTATTCTGTAGGGTTCCAGAGGGCCTCATAGGGTTCCGTCGAAATCTGAAGGGTTCCCTAGGGGCCCGTAGAGTCCCGTAGATTTCCGTAGGGGCCTGTAGGGTTATGTAAGTGCCCGCAGAGGTTGGTAGGAGCTTGTAGGGTGCCATATGTTTCCGGAGGGTTGTGTAGGGTTCCGTAGGGGCCTGTGGTGTTCCCTAGGGGCCTGTAGAGTCTCGTACAGTTTCGGTAGGGTCCTGTAGGTTTCCATAAGCGCCCGCAGAGGTCTGAAGGGGCCCGTACTGTGCCGTAAGGATCCATAGGGTTCCGTAGAGCTTTGTAGGTTCCCTAGAGGCCTCTGGAGTACCGCAGGAGCCAGTAGTGTTCCGTAGGGTCCTCTAGGGTTGAGTAAGTGCCCGCAGGAGTCTGTAGGAATCCGTGGGATTCTGTAAGGTTCTGGAGGGTTCTGCAGGGTTCCGCAGGGGCCCGTAGAGTTCCATAGTGGCTGGTAAAGTTCCCTAGGGCCCTGTACCGTTCCGTAACTGCCTGCAAGGGTCTTTAGGCTTCCGTAGGGGCTGGTAGGGTTCCATAAAGTTCCGTGGGTTCCTGCAGAGTTCTGCAAGTGCCGGCAAGGGCCTGTAGGGGTGCACAGTGTTTCTGCCAGGTTCCGTAGAGTTCCGTAGGGGCCATATTTTTCTGTAGTGACTGGTAGTATTCTGTAAGGGTCTGTAGGGTTCCGTAGGCACCTGCAGTGTTCTGTAGGAGCCCATAGGGTTTTAGTGAGGTTCCGTTGTGTTGCTAAGGGTCTTGTAGAGTGCTGTCGGGTCCTGGAGTATTCTGTAGGGTTCCAGAGGGCCTCATAGGGTTCCGTCGAAATCTGAAGGGTTCCCTATGGGCCCGTAGAGTCCCGTAGATTTCCGTAGGGGCCTGTAGGGTTATGTAAGTGCCCGCAGGGGTTGGTAGGAGCTTGTAGGGTGCCATATGTTTCCGGAGGGTTGTGTAGGGTTCCGTAGGGGCCTGTGGTGTTCCCTAGGGGCCTGTAGAGTCTCGTACAGTTTCGGTAGGGTCCTGTAGGTTTCCATAAGCGCCCGCAGAGGTCTGAAGGGGCCCGTACTGTGCCGTAAGGATCCATAGGGTTCCGTAGAGCTTTGTAGGTTCCCTAGAGGCCTCTGGAGTACCGCAGGAGCCAGTAGTGTTCCGTAGGGTCCTCTAGGGTTGAGTAAGTGCCCGCAGGAGTCTGTAGGAATCCGTGGGATTCTGTAAGGTTCTGGAGGGTTCTGCAGGGTTCCGCAGGGGCCCGTAGAGTTCCATAGAGGCTGGTAAAGTTCCCTAGGGCCCTGTACCGTTCCGTAACTGCCTGCAAGGGTCTTTAGGCTTCCGTAGGGGCTGGTAGGGTTCTATAAAGTTCCGTGGGTTCCTGCAGAGTTCTGCAAGTGCCCGCAAGGGCCTGTAGGGGCGCACAGTGTTTCTGCCAGGTTCCGTAGAGTTCCGTAGGGGCCATATTTTTCTGTAGTGGCTGGTAGTATTCTGTAGGGGTCTGTAGGGTTCCGTAGGCGCCTACAGTGTTCTGTAGGAGCCCATAGGGTTTTAGTGAGGTTCCGTTGTGTTGCTAAGGGTCTTGTAGAGTGCTGTCGGGTCCTGGAGTATTCTGTAGGGTTCCAGAGGGCCTCATAGGGTTCCATCGAAATCTATAGGGTTCCCTAGGGGCCCATAGAGTCCCGTAGATTTCCGTAGGGACCTGTAGGGTTGTGTAAGTGCCCGCAGAAGTCTGTAGGAGTCTGTGGGATTCTGTAAGGT
Organism: Numenius arquata; assembly: GCF_964106895.1. NCBI lineage: Eukaryota > Metazoa > Chordata > Aves > Charadriiformes > Scolopacidae > Numenius > Numenius arquata. The sequence continues at coordinate 7,099 of NW_027414184.1, forward strand.
TCTGGAGGGTTCTGCAGGGTTCCGTAGGGGCCCGTAGAGTTCCGTAGCGGCTGGTAAAGTTCCGTAGGGCCCTGTGGGGTTCTGTATGGACCTGTAGGGTTCCGTAGGGGCCTGCAGGGTTCCGTAAGTGCCCGCAGGTGTCTGTAGGGTTCCGTCGGGGTCTGTAGGGTTCCGTAGGCACCTGCAGTGTTCTGTAGGAGCCCATAGGGTTTTAGTGAGGTTCCGTTGTGTTGCTAAGGGTCTTGTAGAGTGCTGTCGGGTCCTGGAGTATTCTGTAGGGTTCCAGAGGGCCTCATAGGGTTCCATCGAAATCTATAGGGTTCCCTAGGGGCCCATAGAGTCCCGTAGATTGCCGTAGGGACCTGTAGGGTTGTGTAAGTGCTCGCAGGGGTTGGTAGGAGCTTGTAGGGTTCCATAAGTTTCCAGAGGGTTGTGTAGGGTTCCGTAGGGGCCTGTGGTGTTCCCTAGGGGCCTGTAGAGTCTCGTACGGTTCCGTAGGGGCCTGTGGTGTTCCCTAGGGGCCTGTAGAGTCTCGTACAGTTCCGTAGGGTCCTGTAGGTTTCCATAAGCGCCCGCAGAGGTCTGAAGGGGCCCGTACTGTGCCGTAAGGATCCATAGGGTTCCGTAGAGCTTCGTAGGTTCCCTAGAGGCCTCTGGAGTACCGCAGGAGCCAGTAGTGTTCTGTAGGGGCCCGTAGGGTTCCTTCCATAGGAGCTGGCAGTGTTCCGTAGGGTCCTCTAGGGTTGAGTAAGTGCCCGCAGAAGTCTGTAGGAGTCTGTGGGATTCTGTAAGGTTCTGGAGGGTTCTGCAGGGTTCCGTAGGGGCCCGTAGAGTTCCGTAGTGGCTGGTAAAGTTCCGTAGGGCCCTGTGGGGTTCTGTATGGACCTGTAGGGTTCCGTAGGGGCCTGCAGGGTTCCGTAAGTGCCCGCAGGTGTCTGTAGGGTTCCGTAGGCACCTGCAGTGTTCTGTAGGAGCCCATAGGGTTTTAGTGAGGTTCCGTTGTTTTGCTAAGGGTCTTGTAGAGTGCTGTCGGGTCCTGGAGTATTCTGTAGGGTTCCAGAGGGCCTCATAGGGTTCCATCGAAATCTATAGGGTTCCCTAGGGGCCCATAGAGTCCCGTAGATTGCTGTAGGGACCTGTAGGGTTGTGTAAGTGCTCGCAGGGGTTGGTAGGAGCTTGTAGGGTTCCATAAGTTTCCAGAGGGTTGTGTAGGGTTCCGTAGGGGCCTGTGGTGTTCCCTAGGGGCCTGTAGAGTCTCGTACGGTTCCGTAGGGGCCTGTGGTGTTCCCTAGGGGCCTGTAGAGTCTCGTACAGTTCCGTAGGGTCCTGTAGGTTTCCATAAGCGCCCGCAGAGGTCTGAAGGGGCCCGTACTGTGCCGTAAGGATCCATAGGGTTCCGTAGAGCTTCGTAGGTTCCCTAGAGGCCTCTGGAGTACCGCAGGAGCCAGTAGTGTTCTGTAGGGGCCCGTAGGGTTCCTTCCATAGGAGCTGGCAGTGTTCCGTAGGGTCCTCTAGGGTTGAGTAAGTGCCCGCAGAAGTCTGTAGGAGTCTGTGGGATTCTGTAAGGTTCTGGAGGGTTCTGCAGGGTTCCGTAGGGGCCCGTAGAGTTCCGTAGTGGCTGGTAAAGTTCCGTAGGGCCCTGTGGGGTTCTGTATGGACCTGTAGGGTTCCGTAGGGGCCTGCAGGGTTCCATAAGTGCCCGCAGGTGTCTGTAGGGTTCCGTAGGCACCTGCAGTGTTCTGTAGGAGCCCATAGGGTTTTAGTGAGGTTCCGTTGTGTTGCTAAGGGTCTTGTAGAGTGCTGTCGGGTCCTGGAGTATTCTGTAGGGTTCCAGAGGGCCTCATAGGGTTCCGTCGAAATCTGAAGGGTTCCCTAGGGGCCCGTAGAGTCCCGTAGATTTCCGTAGGGGCCTGTAGGGTTATGTAAGTGCCCGCAGGGGTTGGTAGGAGCTTGTAGGGTGCCATATGTTTCCGGAGGGTTGTGTAGGGTTCCGTAGGGGCCTGTGGTGTTCCCTAGGGGCCTGTAGAGTCTCGTACAGTTTCGGTAGGGTCCTGTAGGTTTCCATAAGCGCCCGCAGAGGTCTGAAGGGGCCCGTACTGTGCCGTAAGGATCCATAGGGTTCCGTAGAGCTTTGTAGGTTCCCTAGAGGCCTCTGGAGTACCGCAGGAGCCAGTAGTGTTCCGTAGGGTCCTCTAGGGTTGAGTAAGTGCCCGCAGGAGTCTGTAGGAATCCGTGGGATTCTGTAAGGTTCTGGAGGGTTCTGCAGGGTTCCGCAGGGGCCCGTAGAGTTCCATAGTGGCTGGTAAAGTTCCCTAGGGCCCTGTACCGTTCCGTAACTGCCTGCAAGGGTCTTTAGGCTTCCGTAGGGGCTGGTAGGGTTCCATAAAGTTCCGTGGGTTCCTGCAGAGTTCTGCAAGTGCCCGCAAGGGCCTGTAGGGGCCCACAGTGTTTCTGCCAGGTTCCGTAGAGTTCCGTAGGGGCCATATTTTTCTGTAGTGGCTGGTAGTATTCCGTAGGGGTCTGTAGGTTTCCGTAGGCGCCTACAGTGTTCTGTAGGAGCCCATAGGGTTTTAGTGAGGTTCCGTTGTGTTGCTAAGGGTCTTGTAGAGTGCTGTTGGGTCCTGGAGTATTCTGTAGGGTTCCAGAGGGGCTCGTAGGGTTCCATCGAAATCTATAGGGTTCCCTAGGGGCCCATAGAGTCCCGTAGATTTCCGTAGGGACCTGTAGGGTTGTGTAAGTGCCCGCAGAAGTCTGTAGGAGTCTGTGGGATTTTGTAAGGTTCTGGAGGGTTCTGCAGGGTTCCGTAGGGGCCCGTAGAGTTCCGTAGTGGCTGGTAAAGTTCCGTAGGGCCCTGTGGGGTTCTGTATGGACCTGTAGGGTTCCGTAGGGGCCTGCAGGGTTCCGTAAGTGCCCACAGGTGTCTGTAGGGTTCCGTCGGGGTCTGTAGGGTTCCGTAGGCACCTGCAGTGTTCTGTAGGAGCCCATAGGGTTTTAGTGAGGTTCCGTTGTGTTGCTAAGGGTCTTGTAGAGTGCTGTCGGGTCCTGGAGTATTCTGTAGGGTTCCAGAGGGCCTCATAGGGTTCCATCGAAATCTATAGGGTTCCCTAGGGGCCCATAGAGTCCCGTAGATTTCCGTAGGGACCTGTAGGGTTGTGTAAGTGCTCGCAGGGGTTGGTAGGAGCTTGTAGGGTTCCATAAGTTTCCAGAGGGTTGTGTAGGGTTCCGTAGGGGCCTGTGGTGTTCCCTAGGGGCCTGTAGAGTCTCGTACGGTTCCGTAGGGGCCTGTGGTGTTCCCTAGGGGCCTGTAGAGTCTCGTACAGTTCCGTAGGGTCCTGTAGGTTTCCATAAGCGCCCGCAGAGGTCTGAAGGGGCCCGTACTGTGCCGTAAGGATCTATAGGGTTCCGTAGAGCTTCGTAGGTTCCCTAGAGGCCTGTGGAGTACCGCAGGAGCCAGTAGTGTTCTGTAGGGGCCCGTAGGGTTCCTTCCATAGGAGCTGGCAGTGTTCCGTAGGGTCCTCTAGGGTTGAGTAAGTGCCCGCAGAAGTCTGTAGGAGTCTGTGGGATTCTGTAAGGTTCTGGAGGGTTCTGCAGGGTTCCGTAGGGGCTGGTAGGGTTCCGTAGTGGCTGGTAAAGTTCCGTAGGGCCCTGTGGGGTTCTGTATGGACCTGTAGGGTTCCGTAGGGGCCTGCAGGGTTCCGTAAGTGCCCGCAGGTGTCTGTAGGGTTCCGTAGGCACCTGCAGTGTTCTGTAGGAGCCCATAGGGTTTTAGTGAGGTTCCGTTGTGTTGCTAAGGGTCTTGTAGAGTGCTGTCGGGTCCTGGAGTATTCTGTAGGGTTCCAGAGGGCCTCATAGGGTTCCATCGAAATCTATAGGGTTCCCTAGGGGCCCGTAGAGTCCCGTAGATTTCCGTAGGGGCCTGTAGGGTTATGTAAGTGCCCGCAGGGGTTGGTAGGAGCTTGTAGGGTGCCATATGTTTCCGGAGGGTTGTGTAGGGTTCCGTAGGGGCCTGTGGTGTTCCCTAGGGGCCTGTAGAGTCTCGTACAGTTTCGGTAGGGTCCTGTAGGTTTCCATAAGCGCCCGCAGAGGTCTGAAGGGGCCCGTACTGTGCCGTAAGGATCCATAGGGTTCCGTAGAGCTTTGTAGGTTCCCTAGAGGCCTCTGGAGTACCGCAGGAGCCAGTAGTGTTCCGTAGGGTCCTCTAGGGTTGAGTAAGTGCCCGCAGGAGTCTGTAGGAATCCGTGGGATTCTGTAAGGTTCTGGAGGGTTCTGCAGGGTTCCGCAGGGGCCCGTAGAGTTCCATAGTGGCTGGTAAAGTTCCCTAGGGCCCTGTACCGTTCCGTAACTGCCTGCAAGGGTCTTTAGGCTTCCGTAGGGGCTGGTAGGGTTCCATAAAGTTCCGTGGGTTCCTGCAGAGTTCTGCAAGTGCCCGCAAGGGCCTGTAGGGGCCCACAGTGTTTCTGCCAGGTTCCGTAGAGTTCCGTAGGGGCCATATTTTTCTGTAGTGGCTGGTAGTATTCCGTAGGGGTCTGTAGGGTTCCGTAGGCGCCTACAGTGTTCTGTAGGAGCCCATAGGGTTTTAGTGAGGTTCCGTTGTGTTGCTAAGGGTCTTGTAGAGTGCTGTTGGGTCCTGGAGTATTCTGTAGGGTTCCAGAGGGGCTCGTAGGGTTCCATCGAAATCTATAGGGTTCCCTAGGGGCCCATAGAGTCCCGTAGATTTCCGTAGGGACCTGTAGGGTTGTGTAAGTGCCCGCAGAAGTCTGTAGGAGTCTGTGGGATTTTGTAAGGTTCTGGAGGGTTCTGCAGGGTTCCGTAGGGGCCCGTAGAGTTCCGTAGTGGCTGGTAAAGTTCCGTAGGGCCCTGTGGGGTTCTGTATGGACCTGTAGGGTTCCGTAGGGGCCTGCAGGGTTCCGTAAGTGCCCACAGGTGTCTGTAGGGTTCCGTCGGGGTCTGTAGGGTTCCGTAGGCACCTGCAGTGTTCTGTAGGAGCCCATAGGGTTTTAGTGAGGTTCCGTTGTGTTGCTAAGGGTCTTGTAGAGTGCTGTCGGGTCCTGGAGTATTCTGTAGGGTTCCAGAGGGCCTCATAGGGTTCCATCGAAATCTATAGGGTTCCCTAGGGGCCCATAGAGTCCCGTAGATTTCCGTAGGGACCTGTAGGGTTGTGTAAGTGCTCGCAGGGGTTGGTAGGAGCTTGTAGGGTTCCATAAGTTTCCAGAGGGTTGTGTAGGGTTCCGTAGGGGCCTGTGGTGTTCCCTAGGGGCCTGTAGAGTCTCATACGGTTCCGTAGGGGCCTGTGGTGTTCCCTAGGGGCCTGTAGAGTCTCGTACAGTTCCGTAGGGTCCTGTAGGTTTCCATAAGCGCCCGCAGAGGTCTGAAGGGGCCCGTACTGTGCCGTAAGGATCTATAGGGTTCCGTAGAGCTTCGTAGGTTCCCTAGAGGCCTGTGGAGTACCGCAGGAGCCAGTAGTGTTCTGTAGGGGCCCGTAGGGTTCCTTCCATAGGAGCTGGCAGTGTTCCGTAGGGTCCTCTAGGGTTGAGTAAGTGCCCGCAGAAGTCTGTAGGAGTCTGTGGGATTCTGTAAGGTTCTGGAGGGTTCTGCAGGGTTCCGTAGGGGCCCCTAGAGTTCCGTAGTGGCTGGTAAAGTTCCGTAGGGCCCTGTGGGGTTCTGTATGGACCTGTAGGGTTCCGTAGGGGCCTGCAGGGTTCCGTAAGTGCCCGCAGGTGTCTGTAGGGTTCCGTAGGCACCTGCAGTGTTCTGTAGGAGCCCATAGGGTTTTAGTGAGGTTCCGTTGTGTTGCTAAGGGTCTTGTAGAGTGCTGTCGGGTCCTGGAGTATTCTGTAGGGTTCCAGAGGGCCTCATAGGGTTCCATCGAAATCTATAGGGTTCCCTAGGGGCCCATAGAGTCCCGTAGATTGCTGTAGGGACCTGTAGGGTTGTGTAAGTGCTCGCAGGGGTTGGTAGGAGCTTGTAGGGTTCCATAAGTTTCCAGAGGGTTGTGTAGGGTTCCGTAGGGGCCTGTGGTGTTCCCTAGGGGCCTGTAGAGTCTCGTACGGTTCCGTAGGGGCCTGTGGTGTTCCCTAGGGGCCTGTAGAGTCTCGTACAGTTCCGTAGGGTCCTGTAGGTTTCCATAAGCGCCCGCAGAGGTCTGAAGGGGCCCGTACTGTGCCGTAAGGATCCATAGGGTTCCGTAGAGCTTCGTAGGTTCCCTAGAGGCCTCTGGAGTACCGCAGGAGCCAGTAGTGTTCTGTAGGGGCCCGTAGGGTTCCTTCCATAGGAGCTGGCAGTGTTCCGTAGGGTCCTCTAGGGTTGAGTAAGTGCCCGCAGAAGTCTGTAGGAGTCTGTGGGATTCTGTAAGGTTCTGGAGGGTTCTGCAGGGTTCCGTAGGGGCCCCTAGAGTTCCGTAGTGGCTGGTAAAGTTCCGTAGGGCCCTGTGGGGTTCTGTATGGACCTGTAGGGTTCCGTAGGGGCCTGCAGGGTTCCGTAAGTGCCCGCAGGTGTCTGTAGGGTTCCGTAGGCACCTGCAGTGTTCTGTAGGAGCCCATAGGGTTTTAGTGAGGTTCCGTTGTGTTGCTAAGGGTCTTGTAGAGTGCTGTCGGGTCCTGGAGTATTCTGTAGGGTTCCAGAGGGCCTCATAGGGTTCCGTCGAAATCTGAAGGGTTCCCTAGGGGCCCGTAGAGTCCCGTAGATTTCCGTAGGGGCCTGTAGGGTTATGTAAGTGCCCGCAGGGGTTGGTAGGAGCTTGTAGGGTGCCATATGTTTCCGGAGGGTTGTGTAGGGTTCCGTAGGGGCCTGTGGTGTTCCCTAGGGGCCTGTAGAGTCTCGTACAGTTTCGGTAGGGTCCTGTAGGTTTCCATAAGCGCCCGCAGAGGTCTGAAGGGGCCCGTACTGTGCCGTAAGGATCCATAGGGTTCCGTAGAGCTTTGTAGGTTCCCTAGAGGCCTCTGGAGTACCGCAGGAGCCAGTAGTGTTCCGTAGGGTCCTCTAGGGTTGAGTAAGTGCCCGCAGGAGTCTGTAGGAATCCGTGGGATTCTGTAAGGTTCTGGAGGGTTCTGCAGGGTTCCGCAGGGGCCCGTAGAGTTCCATAGTGGCTGGTAAAGTTCCCTAGGGCCCTGTACCGTTCCGTAACTGCCTGCAAGGGTCTTTAGGCTTCCGTAGGGGCTGGTAGGGTTCTATAAAGTTCCGTGGGTTCCTGCAGAGTTCTGCAAGTGCCCGCAAGGGCCTGTAGGGGCCCACAGTGTTTCTGCCAGGTTCCGTAGAGTTCCGTAGGGGCCATATTTTTCTGTAGTGGCTGGTAGTATTCCGTAGGGGTCTGTAGGTTTCCGTAGGCGCCTACAGTGTTCTGTAGGAGCCCATAGGGTTTTCGTGAGGTTCCGTTGTGTTGCTAAGGGTCTTGTAGAGTGCTGTCGGGTCCTGGAGTATTCTGTAGGGTTCCAGAGGGGCTCGTAGGGTTCCATCGAAATCTATAGGGTTCCCTAGGGGCCCATAGAGTCCCGTAGATTTCCGTAGGGACCTGTAGGGTTGTGTAAGTGCCCGCAGAAGTCTGTAGGAGTCTGTGGGATTTTGTAAGGTTCTGGAGGGTTCTGCAGGGTTCCGTAGGGGCCCGTAGAGTTCCGTAGCGGCTGGTAAAGTTCCGTAGGGCCCTGTGGGGTTCTGTATGGACCTGTAGGGTTCCGTAGGGGCCTGCAGGGTTCCGTAAGTGCCCGCAGGTGTCTGTAGGGTTCCGTCGGGGTCTGTAGGGTTCCGTAGGCACCTGCAGTGTTCTGTAGGAGCCCATAGGGTTTTAGTGAGGTTCCGTTGTGTTGCTAAGGGTCTTGTAGAGTGCTGTCGGGTCCTGGAGTATTCTGTAGGGTTCCAGAGGGCCTCATAGGGTTCCATCGAAATCTATAGGGTTCCCTAGGGGCCCATAGAGTCCCGTAGATTTCCGTAGGGACCTGTAGGGTTGTGTAAGTGCTCGCAGGGGTTGGTAGGAGCTTGTAGGGTTCCATAAGTTTCCAGAGGGTTGTGTAGGGTTCCGTAGGGGCCTGTGGTGTTCCCTAGGGGCCTGTAGAGTCTCATACGGTTCCGTAGGGGCCTGTGGTGTTCCCTAGGGGCCTGTAGAGTCTCGTACAGTTCCGTAGGGTCCTGTAGGTTTCCATAAGCGCCCGCAGAGGTCTGAAGGGGCCCGTACTGTGCCGTAAGGATCTATAGGGTTCCGTAGAGCTTCGTAGGTTCCCTAGAGGCCTGTGGAGTACCGCAGGAGCCAGTAGTGTTCTGTAGGGGCCCGTAGGGTTCCTTCCATAGGAGCTGGCAGTGTTCCGTAGGGTCCTCTAGGGTTGAGTAAGTGCCCGCAGAAGTCTGTAGGAGTCTGTGGGATTCTGTAAGGTTCTGGAGGGTTCTGCAGGGTTCCGTAGGGGCCCCTAGAGTTCCGTAGTGGCTGGTAAAGTTCCGTAGGGCCCTGTGGGGTTCTGTATGGACCTGTAGGGTTCCGTAGGGGCCTGCAGGGTTCCGTAAGTGCCCGCAGGTGTCTGTAGGGTTCCGTAGGCACCTGCAGTGTTCTGTAGGAGCCCATAGGGTTTTAGTGAGGTTCCGTTGTGTTGCTAAGGGTCTTGTAGAGTGCTGTCGGGTCCTGGAGTATTCTGTAGGGTTCCAGAGGGCCTCATAGGGTTCCATCGAAATCTATAGGGTTCCCTAGGGGCCCATAGAGTCCCGTAGATTGCTGTAGGGACCTGTAGGGTTGTGTAAGTGCTCGCAGGGGTTGGTAGGAGCTTGTAGGGTTCCATAAGTTTCCAGAGGGTTGTGTAGGGTTCCGTAGGGGCCTGTGGTGTTCCCTAGGGGCCTGTAGAGTCTCGTACGGTTCCGTAGGGGCCTGTGGTGTTCCCTAGGGGCCTGTAGAGTCTCGTACAGTTCCGTAGGGTCCTGTAGGTTTCCATAAGCGCCCGCAGAGGTCTGAAGGGGCCCGTACTGTGCCGTAAGGATCCATAGGGTTCCGTAGAGCTTCGTAGGTTCCCTAGAGGCCTGTGGAGTACCGCAGGAGCCAGTAGTGTTCTGTAGGGGCCCGTAGGGTTCCTTCCATAGGAGCTGGCAGTGTTCCGTAGGGTCCTCTAGGGTTGAGTAAGTGCCCGCAGAAGTCTGTAGGAGTCTGTGGGATTCTGTAAGGTTCTGGAGGGTTCTGCAGGGTTCCGTAGGGGCCCCTAGAGTTCCGTAGTGGCTGGTAAAGTTCCGTAGGGCCCTGTGGGGTTCTGTATGGACCTGTAGGGTTCCGTAGGGGCCTGCAGGGTTCCGTAAGTGCCCGCAGGTGTCTGTAGGGTTCCGTAGGCACCTGCAGTGTTCTGTAGGAGCCCATAGGGTTTTAGTGAGGTTCCGTTGTGTTGCTAAGGGTCTTGTAGAGTGCTGTCGGGTCCTGGAGTATTCTGTAGGGTTCCAGAGGGGCTCGTAGGGTTCCATCGAAATCTATAGGGTTCCCTAGGGGCCCATAGAGTCCCGTAGATTTCCGTAGGGACCTGTAGGGTTGTGTAAGTGCCCGCAGAAGTCTGTAGGAGTCTGTGGGATTTTGTAAGGTTCTGGAGGGTTCTGCAGGGTTCCGTAGGGGCCCGTAGAGTTCCGTAGTGGCTGGTAAAGTTCCGTAGGGCCCTGTGGGGTTCTGTATGGACCTGTAGGGTTCCGTAGGGGCCTGCAGGGTTCCATAAATGCCCGCAGGTGTCTGTAGGGTTCCGTCGGGGTCTGTAGGGTTCCGTAGGCACCTGCAGTGTTCTGTAGGAGCCCATAGGGTTTTAGTGAGGTTCCGTTGTGTTGCTAAGGGTCTTGTAGAGTGCTGTCGGGTCCTGGAGTATTCTGTAGGGTTCCAGAGGGCCTCATAGGGTTCCATCGAAATCTATAGGGTTCCCTAGGGGCCCATAGAGTCCCGTAGATTGCTGTAGGGACCTGTAGGGTTGTGTAAGTGCTCGCAGGGGTTGGTAGGAGCTTGTAGGGTTCCATAAGTTTCCAGAGGGTTGTGTAGGGTTCCGTAGGGGCCTGTGGTGTTCCCTAGGGGCCTGTAGAGTCTCATACGGTTCCGTAGGGGCCTGTGGTGTTCCCTAGGGGCCTGTAGAGTCTCGTACAGTTCCGTAGGGTCCTGTAGGTTTCCATAAGCGCCCGCAGAGGTCTGAAGGGGCCCGTACTGTGCCGTAAGGATCTATAGGGTTCCGTAGAGCTTCGTAGGTTCCCTAGAGGCCTGTGGAGTACCGCAGGAGCCAGTAGTGTTCTGTAGGGGCCCGTAGGGTTCCTTCCATAGGAGCTGGCAGTGTTCCGTAGGGTCCTCTAGGGTTGAGTAAGTGCCCGCAGAAGTCTGTAGGAGTCTGTGGGATTCTGTAAGGTTCTGGAGGGTTCTGCAGGGTTCCGTAGGGGCCCCTAGAGTTCCGTAGTGGCTGGTAAAGTTCCGTAGGGCCCTGTGGGGTTCTGTATGGACCTGTAGGGTTCCGTAGGGGCCTGCAGGGTTCCGTAAGTGCCCGCAGGTGTCTGTAGGGTTCCGTAGGCACCTGCAGTGTTCTGTAGGAGCCCATAGGGTTTTAGTGAGGTTCTGTTGTGTTGCTAAGGGTCTTGTAGAGTGCTGTCGGGTCCTGGAGTATTCTGTAGGGTTCCAGAGGGCCTCATAGGGTTCCGTCGAAATCTGAAGGGTTCCCTAGGGGCCCGTAGAGTCCCGTAGATTTCCGTAGGGGCCTGTAGGGTTATGTAAGTGCCCGCAGGGGTTGGTAGGAGCTTGTAGGGTGCCATATGTTTCCGGAGGGTTGTGTAGGGTTCCGTAGGGGCCTGTGGTGTTCCCTAGGGGCCTGTAGAGTCTCGTACAGTTTCGGTAGGGTCCTGTAGGTTTCCATAAGCGCCCGCAGGTGTCTGAAGGGGCCCGTACTGTGCCGTAAGGATCCATAGGGTTCCGTAGAGCTTTGTAGGTTCCCTAGAGGCCTCTGGAGTACCGCAGGAGCCAGTAGTGTTCCGTAGGGTCCTCTAGGGTTGAGTAAGTGCCCGCAGGAGTCTGTAGGAATCCGTGGGATTCTGTAAGGTTCTGGAGGGTTCTGCAGGGTTCCGCAGGGGCCCGTAGAGTTCCATAGTGGCTGGTAAAGTTCCCTAGGGCCCTGTACCGTTCCGTAACTGCCTGCAAGGGTCTTTAGGCTTCCGTAGGGGCTGGTAGGGTTCCATAAAGTTCCGTGGGTTCCTGCAGAGTTCTGCAAGTGCCCGCAAGGGCCTGTAGGGGCCCACAGTGTTTCTGCCAGGTTCCGTAGAGTTCCGTAGGGGCCATATTTTTCTGTAGTGGCTGGTAGTATTCTGTAAGGGTCTGTAGGTTTCCGTAGGCGCCTACAGTGTTCTGTAGGAGCCCATAGGGTTTTAGTGAGGTTCCGTTGTGTTGCTAAGGGTCTTGTAGAGTGCTGTCGGGTCCTGGAGTATTCTGTAGGGTTCCAGAGGGGCTCGTAGGGTTCCATCGAAATCTATAGGGTTCCCTAGGGGCCCATAGAGTCCCGTAGATTTCCGTAGGGACCTGTAGGGTTGTGTAAGTGCCCGCAGAAGTCTGTAGGAGTCTGTGGGATTTTGTAAGGTTCTGGAGGGTTCTGCAGGGTTCCGTAGGGGCCCGTAGAGTTCCGTAGTGGCTGGTAAAGTTCCGTAGGGCCCTGTGGGGTTCTGTATGGACCTGTAGGGTTCCGTAGGGGCCTGCAGGGTTCCATAAGTGCCCGCAGGTGTCTGTAGGGTTCCGTCGGGGTCTGTAGGGTTCCGTAGGCACCTGCAGTGTTCTGTAGGAGCCCATAGGGTTTTAGTGAGGTTCCGTTGTGTTGCTAAGGGTCTTGTAGAGTGCTGTCGGGTCCTGGAGTATTCTGTAGGGTTCCAGAGGGCCTCATAGGGTTCCATCGAAATCTATAGGGTTCCCTAGGGGCCCATAGAGTCCCGTAGATTGCTGTAGGGACCTGTAGGGTTGTGTAAGTGCTCGCAGGGGTTGGTAGGAGCTTGTAGGGTTCCATAAGTTTCCAGAGGGTTGTGTAGGGTTCCGTAGGGGCCTGTGGTGTTCCCTAGGGGCCTGTAGAGTCTCGTACGGTTCCGTAGGGGCCTGTGGTGTTCCCTAGGGGCCTGTAGAGTCTCGTACAGTTCCGTAGGGTCCTGTAGGTTTCCATAAGCGCCCGCAGAGGTCTGAAGGGGCCCGTACTGTGCCGTAAGGATCTATAGGGTTCCGTAGAGCTTCGTAGGTTCCCTAGAGGCCTCTGGAGTACCGCAGGAGCCAGTAGTGTTCTGTAGGGGCCCGTAGGGTTCCTTCCATAGGAGCTGGCAGTGTTCCGTAGGGTCCTCTAGGGTTGAGTAAGTGCCCGCAGAAGTCTGTAGGAGTCTGTGGGATTCTGTAAGGTTCTGGAGGGTTCTGCAGGGTTCCGTAGGGGCCCCTAGAGTTCCGTAGTGGCTGGTAAAGTTCCGTAGGGCCCTGTGGGGTTCTGTATGGACCTGTAGGGTTCCGTAGGGGCCTGCAGGGTTCCGTAAGTGCCCGCAGGTGTCTGTAGGGTTCCGTAGGCACCTGCAGTGTTCTGTAGGAGCCCATAGGGTTTTAGTGAGGTTCTGTTGTGTTGCTAAGGGTCTTGTAGAGTGCTGTCGGGTCCTGGAGTATTCTGTAGGGTTCCAGAGGGCCTCATAGGGTTCCGTCGAAATCTGAAGGGTTCCCTAGGGGCCCGTAGAGTCCCGTAGATTTCCGTAGGGGCCTGTAGGGTTATGTAAGTGCCCGCAGGGGTTGGTAGGAGCTTGTAGGGTGCCATATGTTTCCGGAGGGTTGTGTAGGGTTCCGTAGGGGCCTGTGGTGTTCCCTAGGGGCCTGTAGAGTCTCGTACAGTTTCGGTAGGGTCCTGTAGGTTTCCATAAGCGCCCGCAGGTGTCTGAAGGGGCCCGTACTGTGCCGTAAGGATCCATAGGGTTCCGTAGAGCTTTGTAGGTTCCCTAGAGGCCTCTGGAGTACCGCAGGAGCCAGTAGTGTTCCGTAGGGTCCTCTAGGGTTGAGTAAGTGCCCGCAGGAGTCTGTAGGAATCCGTGGGATTCTGTAAGGTTCTGGAGGGTTCTGCAGGGTTCCGCTAGGGGCCCGTAGAGTTCCATAGTGGCTGGTAAAGTTCCCTAGGGCCCTGTACCGTTCCGTAACTGCCTGCAAGGGTCTTTAGGCTTCCGTAGGGGCTGGTAGGGTTCCATAAAGTTCCGTGGGTTCCTGCAGAGTTCTGCAAGTGCCCGCAAGGGCCTGTAGGGGCCCACAGTGTTTCTGCCAGGTTCCGTAGAGTTCCGTAGGGGCCATATTTTTCTGTAGTGGCTGGTAGTATTCTGTAAGGGTCTGTAGGTTTCCGTAGGCGCCTACAGTGTTCTGTAGGAGCCCATAGGGTTTTAGTGAGGTTCCGTTGTGTTGCTAAGGGTCTTGTAGAGTGCTGTCGGGTCCTGGAGTATTCTGTAGGGTTCCAGAGGGGCTCGTAGGGTTCCATCGAAATCTATAGGGTTCCCTAGGGGCCCATAGAGTCCCGTAGATTTCCGTAGGGACCTGTAGGGTTGTGTAAGTGCCCGCAGAAGTCTGTAGGAGTCTGTGGGATTTTGTAAGGTTCTGGAGGGTTCTGCAGGGTTCCGTAGGGGCCCGTAGAGTTCCGTAGTGGCTGGTAAAGTTCCGTAGGGCCCTGTGGGGTTCTGTATGGACCTGTAGGGTTCCGTAGGGGCCTGCAGGGTTCCATAAGTGCCCGCAGGTGTCTGTAGGGTTCCGTCGGGGTCTGTAGGGTTCCGTAGGCACCTGCAGTGTTCTGTAGGAGCCCATAGGGTTTTAGTGAGGTTCCGTTGTGTTGCTAAGGGTCTTGTAGAGTGCTGTCGGGTCCTGGAGTATTCTGTAGGGTTCCAGAGGGCCTCATAGGGTTCCATCGAAATCTATAGGGTTCCCTAGGGGCCCATAGAGTCCCGTAGATTGCTGTAGGGACCTGTAGGGTTGTGTAAGTGCTCGCAGGGGTTGGTAGGAGCTTGTAGGGTTCCATAAGTTTCCAGAGGGTTGTGTAGGGTTCCGTAGGGGCCTGTGGTGTTCCCTAGGGGCCTGTAGAGTCTCGTACGGTTCCGTAGGGGCCTGTGGTGTTCCCTAGGGGCCTGTAGAGTCTCGTACAGTTCCGTAGGGTCCTGTAGGTTTCCATAAGCGCCCGCAGAGGTCTGAAGGGGCCCGTACTGTGCCGTAAGGATCTATAGGGTTCCGTAGAGCTTCGTAGGTTCCCTAGAGGCCTCTGGAGTACCGCAGGAGCCAGTAGTGTTCTGTAGGGGCCCGTAGGGTTCCTTCCATAGGAGCTGGCAGTGTTCCGTAGGGTCCTCTAGGGTTGAGTAAGTGCCCGCAGAAGTCTGTAGGAGTCTGTGGGATTCTGTAAGGTTCTGGAGGGTTCTGCAGGGTTCCGTAGGGGCCCCTAGAGTTCCGTAGTGGCTGGTAAAGTTCCGTAGGGCCCTGTGGGGTTCTGTATGGACCTGTAGGGTTCCGTAGGGGCCTGCAGGGTTCCGTAAGTGCCCGCAGGTGTCTGTAGGGTTCCGTAGGCACCTGCAGTGTTCTGTAGGAGCCCATAGGGTTTTAGTGAGGTTCTGTTGTGTTGCTAAGGGTCTTGTAGAGTGCTGTCGGGTCCTGGAGTATTCTGTAGGGTTCCAGAGGGCCTCATAGGGTTCCGTCGAAATCTGAAGGGTTCCCTAGGGGCCCGTAGAGTCCCGTAGATTTCCGTAGGGGCCTGTAGGGTTATGTAAGTGCCCGCAGGGGTTGGTAGGAGCTTGTAGGGTGCCATATGTTTCCGGAGGGTTGTGTAGGGTTCCGTAGGGGCCTGTGGTGTTCCCTAGGGGCCTGTAGAGTCTCGTACAGTTTCGGTAGGGTCCTGTAGGTTTCCATAAGCGCCCGCAGGTGTCTGAAGGGGCCCGTACTGTGCCGTAAGGATCCATAGGGTTCCGTAGAGCTTTGTAGGTTCCCTAGAGGCCTCTGGAGTACCGCAGGAGCCAGTAGTGTTCCGTAGGGTCCTCTAGGGTTGAGTAAGTGCCCGCAGGAGTCTGTAGGAATCCGTGGGATTCTGTAAGGTTCTGGAGGGTTCTGCAGGGTTCCGCAGGGGCCCGTAGAGTTCCATAGTGGCTGGTAAAGTTCCCTAGGGCCCTGTACCGTTCCGTAACTGCCTGCAAGGGTCTTTAGGCTTCCGTAGGGGCTGGTAGGGTTCCATAAAGTTCCGTGGGTTCCTGCAGAGTTCTGCAAGTGCCCGCAAGGGCCTGTAGGGGCCCACAGTGTTTCTGCCAGGTTCCGTAGAGTTCCGTAGGGGCCATATTTTTCTGTAGTGGCTGGTAGTATTCTGTAAGGGTCTGTAGGTTTCCGTAGGCGCCTACAGTGTTCTGTAGGAGCCCATAGGGTTTTAGTGAGGTTCCGTTGTGTTGCTAAGGGTCTTGTAGAGTGCTGTTGGGTCCTGGAGTATTCTGTAGGGTTCCAGAGGGGCTCGTAGGGTTCCATCGAAATCTATAGGGTTCCCTAGGGGCCCATAGAGTCCCGTAGATTTCCGTAGGGACCTGTAGGGTTGTGTAAGTGCCCGCAGAAGTCTGTAGGAGTCTGTGGGATTTTGTAAGGTTCTGGAGGGTTCTGCAGGGTTCCGTAGGGGCCCGTAGAGTTCCGTAGTGGCTGGTAAAGTTCCGTAGGGCCCTGTGGGGTTCTGTATGGACCTGTAGGGTTCCGTAGGGGCCTGCAGGGTTCCGTAAGTGCCCGCAGGTGTCTGTAGGGTTCCGTCGGGGTCTGTAGGGTTCCGTAGGCACCTGCAGTGTTCTGTAGGAGCCCATAGGGTTTTAGTGAGGTTCCGTTGTGTTGCTAAGGGTCTTGTAGAGTGCTGTCGGGTCCTGGAGTATTCTGTAGGGTTCCAGAGGGCCTCATAGGGTTCCATCGAAATCTATAGGGTTCCCTAGGGGCCCATAGAGTCCCGTAGATTGCTGTAGGGACCTGTAGGGTTGTGTAAGTGCTCGCAGGGGTTGGTAGGAGCTTGTAGGGTTCCATAAGTTTCCAGAGGGTTGTGTAGGGTTCCGTAGGGGCCTGTGGTGTTCCCTAGGGGCCTGTAGAGTCTCATACGGTTCCGTAGGGGCCTGTGGTGTTCCCTAGGGGCCTGTAGAGTCTCGTACAGTTCCGTAGGGTCCTGTAGGTTTCCATAAGCGCCCGCAGAGGTCTGAAGGGGCCCGTACTGTGCCGTAAGGATCTATAGGGTTCCGTAGAGCTTCGTAGGTTCCCTAGAGGCCTGTGGAGTACCGCAGGAGCCAGTAGTGTTCTGTAGGGGCCCGTAGGGTTCCTTCCATAGGAGCTGGCAGTGTTCCGTAGGGTCCTCTAGGGTTGAGTAAGTGCCCGCAGAAGTCTGTAGGAGTCTGTGGGATTCTGTAAGGTTCTGGAGGGTTCTGCAGGGTTCCGTAGGGGCCCCTAGAGTTCCGTAGTGGCTGGTAAAGTTCCGTAGGGCCCTGTGGGGTTCTGTATGGACCTGTAGGGTTCCGTAGGGGCCTGCAGGGTTCCGTAAGTGCCCGCAGGTGTCTGTAGGGTTCCGTAGGCACCTGCAGTGTTCTGTAGGAGCCCATAGGGTTTTAGTGAGGTTCTGTTGTGTTGCTAAGGGTCTTGTAGAGTGCTGTCGGGTCCTGGAGTATTCTGTAGGGTTCCAGAGGGCCTCATAGGGTTCCGTCGAAATCTGAAGGGTTCCCTAGGGGCCCGTAGAGTCCCGTAGATTTCCGTAGGGGCCTGTAGGGTTATGTAAGTGCCCGCAGGGGTTGGTAGGAGCTTGTAGGGTGCCATATGTTTCCGGAGGGTTGTGTAGGGTTCCGTAGGGGCCTGTGGTGTTCCCTAGGGGCCTGTAGAGTCTCGTACAGTTTCGGTAGGGTCCTGTAGGTTTCCATAAGCGCCCGCAGAGGTCTGAAGGGGCCCGTACTGTGCCGTAAGGATCTATAGGGTTCCGTAGAGCTTTGTAGGTTCCCTAGAGGCCTCTGGAGTACCGCAGGAGCCAGTAGTGTTCCGTAGGGTCCTCTAGGGTTGAGTAAGTGCCCGCAGGAGTCTGTAGGAATCCGTGGGATTCTGTAAGGTTCTGGAGGGTTCTGCAGGGTTCCGCAGGGGCCCGTAGAGTTCCATAGTGGCTGGTAAAGTTCCCTAGGGCCCTGTACCGTTCCGTAACTGCCTGCAAGGGTCTTTAGGCTTCCGTAGGGGCTGGTAGGGTTCCATAAAGTTCCGTGGGTTCCTGCAGAGTTCTGCAAGTGCCCGCAAGGGCCTGTAGGGGCCCACAGTGTTTCTGCCAGGTTCCGTAGAGTTCCGTAGGGGCCATATTTTTCTGTAGTGGCTGGTAGTATTCTGTAAGGGTCTGTAGGTTTCCGTAGGCGCCTACAGTGTTCTGTAGGAGCCCATAGGGTTTTAGTGAGGTTCCGTTGTGTTGCTAAGGGTCTTGTAGAGTGCTGTTGGGTCCTGGAGTATTCTGTAGGGTTCCAGAGGGGCTCGTAGGGTTCCATCGAAATCTATAGGGTTCCCTAGGGGCCCATAGAGTCCCGTAGATTTCCGTAGGGACCTGTAGGGTTGTGTAAGTGCCCGCAGAAGTCTGTAGGAGTCTGTGGGATTTTGTAAGGTTCTGGAGGGTTCTGCAGGGTTCCGTAGGGGCCCGTAGAGTTCCGTAGTGGCTGGTAAAGTTCCGTAGGGCCCTGTGGGGTTCTGTATGGACCTGTAGGGTTCCGTAGGGGCCTGCAGGGTTCCATAAGTGCCCGCAGGTGTCTGTAGGGTTCCGTCGGGGTCTGTAGGGTTCCGTAGGCACCTGCAGTGTTCTGTAGGAGCCCATAGGGTTTTAGTGAGGTTCCGTTGTGTTGCTAAGGGTCTTGTAGAGTGCTGTCGGGTCCTGGAGTATTCTGTAGGGTTCCAGAGGGCCTCATAGGGTTCCATCGAAATCTATAGGGTTCCCTAGGGGCCCATAGAGTCCCGTAGATTGCTGTAGGGACCTGTAGGGTTGTGTAAGTGCTCGCAGGGGTTGGTAGGAGCTTGTAGGGTTCCATAAGTTTCCAGAGGGTTGTGTAGGGTTCCGTAGGGGCCTGTGGTGTTCCCTAGGGGCCTGTAGAGTCTCATACGGTTCCGTAGGGGCCTGTGGTGTTCCCTAGGGGCCTGTAGAGTCTCGTACAGTTCCGTAGGGTCCTGTAGGTTTCCATAAGCGCCCGCAGAGGTCTGAAGGGGCCCGTACTGTGCCGTAAGGATCTATAGGGTTCCGTAGAGCTTCGTAGGTTCCCTAGAGGCCTGTGGAGTACCGCAGGAGCCAGTAGTGTTCTGTAGGGGCCCGTAGGGTTCCTTCCATAGGAGCTGGCAGTGTTCCGTAGGGTCCTCTAGGGTTGAGTAAGTGCCCGCAGAAGTCTGTAGGAGTCTGTGGGATTCTGTAAGGTTCTGGAGGGTTCTGCAGGGTTCCGTAGGGGCCCCTAGAGTTCCGTAGTGGCTGGTAAAGTTCCGTAGGGCCCTGTGGGGTTCTGTATGGACCTGTAGGGTTCCGTAGGGGCCTGCAGGGTTCCGTAAGTGCCCGCAGGTGTCTGTAGGGTTCCGTAGGCACCTGCAGTGTTCTGTAGGAGCCCATAGGGTTTTAGTGAGGTTCTGTTGTGTTGCTAAGGGTCTTGTAGAGTGCTGTCGGGTCCTGGAGTATTCTGTAGGGTTCCAGAGGGCCTCATAGGGTTCCGTCGAAATCTGAAGGGTTCCCTAGGGGCCCGTAGAGTCCCGTAGATTTCCGTAGGGGCCTGTAGGGTTATGTAAGTGCCCGCAGGGGTTGGTAGGAGCTTGTAGGGTGCCATATGTTTCCGGAGGGTTGTGTAGGGTTCCGTAGGGGCCTGTGGTGTTCCCTAGGGGCCTGTAGAGTCTCGTACAGTTTCGGTAGGGTCCTGTAGGTTTCCATAAGCGCCCGCAGAGGTCTGAAGGGGCCCGTACTGTGCCGTAAGGATCCATAGGGTTCCGTAGAGCTTTGTAGGTTCCCTAGAGGCCTCTGGAGTACCGCAGGAGCCAGTAGTGTTCCGTGGGGTCCTCTAGGGTTGAGTAAGTGCCCGCAGGAGTCTGTAGGAATCCGTGGGATTCTGTAAGGTTCTGGAGGGTTCTGCAGGGTTCCGCAGGGGCCCGTAGAGTTCCATAGTGGCTGGTAAAGTTCCCTAGGGCCCTGTACCGTTCCGTAACTGCCTGCAAGGGTCTTTAGGCTTCCGTAGGGGCTGGTAGGGTTCCATAAAGTTCCGTGGGTTCCTGCAGAGTTCTGCAAGTGCCCGCAAGGGCCTGTAGGGGCCCACAGTGTTTCTGCCAGGTTCCGTAGAGTTCCGTAGGGGCCATATTTTTCTGTAGTGGCTGGTAGTATTCTGTAGGGGTCTGTAGGTTTCCGTAGGCGCCTACAGTGTTCTGTAGGAGCCCATAGGGTTTTAGTGAGGTTCCGTTGTGTTGCTAAGGGTCTTGTAGAGTGCTGTCGGGTCCTGGAGTATTCTGTAGGGTTCCAGAGGGCCTCATAGGGTTCCATCGAAATCTATAGGGTTCCCTAGGGGCCCATAGAGTCCCGTAGATTTCTGTAGGGACCTGTAGGGTTGTGTAAGTGCCCGCAGAAGTCTGTAGGAGTCTGTGGGATTCTGTAAGGTTCCGGAGGGTTCTGCAGGGTTCCGTAGGGGCCCGTAGAGTTCCGTAGTGGCTGGTAAAGTTCCGTAGGGCCCTGTGGGGTTCTGTATGGACCTGTAGGGTTCCGTAGGGGCCTGCAGGGTTCCGTAAGTGCCCGCAGGTGTCTGTAGGGTTCCGTAGGGGTCTGTAGGGTTCCGTAGGCACCTGCAGTGTTCTGTAGGAGCCCATAGGGTTTTAGTGAGGTTCCGTTGTGTTGCTAAGGGTCTTGTAGAGTGCTGTCGGGTCCTGGAGTATTCTGTAGGGTTCCAGAGGGCCTCATAGGGTTCCATCGAAATCTATAGGGTTCCCTAGGGGCCCATAGAGTCCCGTAGATTGCTGTAGGGACCTGTAGGGTTGTGTAAGTGCTCGCAGGGGTTGGTAGGAGCTTGTAGGGTTCCATAAGTTTCCAGAGGGTTGTGTAGGGTTCCGTAGGGGCCTGTGGTGTTCCCTAGGGGCCTGTAGAGTCTCGTACGGTTCCGTAGGGGCCTGTGGTGTTCCCTAGGGGCCTGTAGAGTCTCGTACAGTTCCGTAGGGTCCTGTAGGTTTCCATAAGCGCCCGCAGAGGTCTGAAGGGGCCCGTACTGTGCCGTAAGGATCCATAGGGTTCCGTAGAGCTTCGTAGGTTCCCTAGAGGCCTGTGGAGTACCGCAGGAGCCAGTAGTGTTCTGTAGGGGCCCGTAGGGTTCCTTCCATAGGAGCTGGCAGTGTTCCGTAGGGTCCTCTAGGGTTGAGTAAGTGCCCGCAGGAGTCTGTAGGAATCCGTGGGATTCTGTAAGGTTCTGGAGGGTTCTGCAGGGTTCCGTAGGGGCCCCTAGAGTTCCGTAGTGGCTGGTAAAGTTCCCTAGGGCCCTGTACCGTTCCGTAACTGCCTGCAAGGGTCTTTAGGCTTCCGTAGGGGCTGGTAGGGTTCCATAAAGTTCCGTGGGTTCCTGCAGAGTTCTGCAAGTGCCCGCAAGGGCCTGTAGGGGCGCACAGTGTTTCTGCCAGGTTCCGTAGAGTTCCGTAGGGGCCATATTTTTCTGTAGTGACTGGTAGTATTCTGTAAGGGTCTGTAGGGTTCCGTAGGCGCCTACAGTGTTCTGTAGGAGCCCATAGGGTTTTAGTGAGGTTCCGTTGTGTTGCTAAGGGTCTTGTAGAGTGCTGTCGGGTCCTGGAGTATTCTGTAGGGTTCCAGAGGGCCTCATAGGGTTCCGTCGAAATCTGAAGGGTTCCCTAGGGGCCCGTAGAGTCCCGTAGATTTCCGTAGGGGCCTGTAGGGTTATGTAAGTGCCCGCAGGGGTTGGTAGGAGCTTGTAGGGTGCCATATGTTTCCGGAGGGTTGTGTAGGGTTCCGTAGGGGCCTGTGGTGTTCCCTAGGGGCCTGTAGAGTCTCGTACAGTTTCGGTAGGGTCCTGTAGGTTTCCATAAGCGCCCGCAGAGGTCTGAAGGGGCCCGTACTGTGCCGTAAGGATCCATAGGGTTCCGTAGAGCTTTGTAGGTTCCCTAGAGGCCTCTGGAGTACCGCAGGAGCCAGTAGTGTTCCGTAGGGTCCTCTAGGGTTGAGTAAGTGCCCGCAGGAGTCTGTAGGAATCCGTGGGATTCTGTAAGGTTCTGGAGGGTTCTGCAGGGTTCCGCAGGGGCCCGTAGAGTTCCATAGTGGCTGGTAAAGTTCCCTAGGGCCCTGTACCGTTCCGTAACTGCCTGCAAGGGTCTTTAGGGTTCCGTGGGGGCTGGCAGGGTTCCATAAAGTTCCGTGGGTTCCTGCAGAGTTCTGCAAGTGCCCGCAAGGGCCTGTAGGGGCCCACAGTGTTTCTGCCAGGTTCCGTAGAGTTCCGTAGGGGCCATATTTTTCTGTAGTGGCTGGTAGTATTCTGTAGGGGTCTGTAGGTTTCCGTAGGCGCCTACAGTGTTCTGTAGGAGCCCATAGGGTTTTAGTGAGGTTCCGTTGTGTTGCTAAGGGTCTTGTAGAGTGCTGTCGGGTCCTGGAGTATTCTGTAGGGTTCCAGAGGGCCTCATAGGGTTCCGTCGAAATCTGTAGGGTTCCCTAGGGGCCCATAGAGTCCCGTAGATTACCGTAGGGACCTGTAGGGTTGTGTAAGTGCCCGCAGAAGTCTGTAGGAGTCTGTGGGATTCTGTAAGGTTCTGGAGGGTTCTGCAGGGTTCCGTAGGGGCCCGTAGAGTTCCGTAGTGGCTGGTAAAGTTCCGTAGGGCCCTGTGGGGTTCTGTATGGACCTGTAGGGTTCCGTAGGGGCCTGCAGGGTTCCGTAAGTGCCCGCAGGTGTCTGTAGGGTTCCGTAGGGGTCTGTAGGGTTCCGTAGGCACCTGCAGTGTTCTGTAGGAGCCCATAGGGTTTTAGTGAGGTTCCGTTGTTTTGCTAAGGGTCTTGTAGAGTGCTGTCGGGTCCTGGAGTATTCTGTAGGGTTCCAGAGGGCCTCATAGGGTTCCATCGAAATCTATAGGGTTCCCTAGGGGCCCATAGAGTCCCGTAGATTGCCGTAGGGACCTGTAGGGTTGTGTAAGTGCTCGCAGGGGTTGGTAGGAGCTTGTAGGGTTCCATAAGTTTCCAGAGGGTTGTGTAGGGTTCCGTAGGGGCCTGTGGTGTTCCCTAGGGGCCTGTAGAGTCTCGTACGGTTCCGTAGGGGCCTGTGGTGTTCCCTAGGGGCCTGTAGAGTCTCGTACAGTTCCGTAGGGTCCTGTAGGTTTCCATAAGCGCCCGCAGAGGTCTGAAGGGGCCCGTACTGTGCCGTAAGGATCCATAGGGTTCCGTAGAGCTTCGTAGGTTCCCTAGAGGCCTCTGGAGTACCGCAGGAGCCAGTAGTGTTCTGTAGGGGCCCGTAGGGTTCCTTCCATAGGAGCTGGCAGTGTTCCGTAGGGTCCTCTAGGGTTGAGTAAGTGCCCGCAGGAGTCTGTAGGAATCCGTGGGATTCTGTAAGGTTCTGGAGGGTTCTGCAGGGTTCCGTAGGGGCCCCTAGAGTTCCGTAGTGGCTGGTAAAGTTCCCTAGGGCCCTGTACCGTTCCGTAACTGCCTGCAAGGGTCTTTAGGCTTCCGTAGGGGCTGGTAGGGTTCCATAAAGTTCCGTGGGTTCCTGCAGAGTTCTGCAAGTGCCCGCAAGGGCCTGTAGGGGCGCACAGTGTTTCTGCCAGGTTCCGTAGAGTTCCGTAGGGGCCATATTTTTCTGTAGTGACTGGTAGTATTCTGTAAGGGTCTGTAGGGTTCCGTAGGCGCCTACAGTGTTCTGTAGGAGCCCATAGGGTTTTAGTGAGGTTCCGTTGTGTTGCTAAGGGTCTTGTAGAGTGCTGTCGGGTCCTGGAGTATTCTGTAGGGTTCCAGAGGGCCTCATAGGGTTCCATCGAAATCTATAGGGTTCCCTAGGGGCCCATAGAGTCCCGTAGATTTCCGTAGGGACCTGTAGGGTTGTGTAAGTGCTCGCAGGAATCTGTGGGATTCTGTAAGGTTCTGAAGGGTTCTGCAGGGTTCCGTAGGGGCCCGTAGAGTTCCGTAGTGGCTGGTAAAGTTCCGTAGGGCCCTGTGGGGTTCTGTATGGACCTGTAGGGTTCCGTAGGGGCCTGCAGGGTTCCGTAAGTGCCCGCAGGTGTCTGTAGGGTTCCGTCGGGGTCTGTAGGGTTCCGTAGGCACCTGCAGTGTTCTGTAGGAGCCCATAGGGTTTTAGTGAGGTTCCGTTGTGTTGCTAAGGGTCTTGTAGAGTGCTGTCGGGTCCTGGAGTATTCTGTAGGGTTCCAGAGGGCCTCATAGGGTTCCGTCGAAATCTGAAGGGTTCCCTAGGGGCCCGTAGAGTCCCGTAGATTTCCGTAGGGGCCTGTAGGGTTATGTAAGTGCCCGCAGGGGTTGGTAGGAGCTTGTAGGGTGCCATATGTTTCCGGAGGGTTGTGTAGGGTTCCGTAGGGGCCTGTGGTGTTCCCTAGGGGCCTGTAGAGTCTCGTACAGTTTCGGTAGGGTCCTGTAGGTTTCCATAAGCGCCCGCAGAGGTCTGAAGGGGCCCGTACTGTGCCGTAAGGATCCATAGGGTTCCGTAGAGCTTTGTAGGTTCCCTAGAGGCCTCTGGAGTACCGCAGGAGCCAGTAGTGTTCCGTAGGGTCCTCTAGGGTTGAGTAAGTGCCCGCAGGAGTCTGTAGGAATCCGTGGGATTCTGTAAGGTTCTGGAGGGTTCTGCAGGGTTCCGCAGGGGCCCGTAGAGTTCCATAGTGGCTGGTAAAGTTCCCTAGGGCCCTGTACCGTTCCGTAACTGCCTGCAAGGGTCTTTAGGGTTCCGTGGGGGCTGGCAGGGTTCCATAAAGTTCCGTGGGTTCCTGCAGAGTTCTGCAAGTGCCCGCAAGGGCCTGTAGGGGCCCACAGTGTTTCTGCCAGGTTCCGTAGAGTTCCGTAGGGGCCATATTTTTCTGTAGTGGCTGGTAGTATTCTGTAGGGGTCTGTAGGTTTCCGTAGGCGCCTACAGTGTTCTGTAGGAGCCCATAGGGTTTTAGTGAGGTTCCGTTGTGTTGCTAAGGGTCTTGTAGAGTGCTGTCGGGTCCTGGAGTATTCTGTAGGGTTCCAGAGGGCCTCATAGGGTTCCGTCGAAATCTGTAGGGTTCCCTAGGGGCCCATAGAGTCCCGTAGATTACCGTAGGGACCTGTAGGGTTGTGTAAGTGCCCGCAGAAGTCTGTAGGAGTCTGTGGGATTCTGTAAGGTTCTGGAGGGTTCTGCAGGGTTCCGTAGGGGCCCGTAGAGTTCCGTAGTGGCTGGTAAAGTTCCGTAGGGCCCTGTGGGGTTCTGTATGGACCTGTAGGGTTCCGTAGGGGCCTGCAGGGTTCCGTAAGTGCCCGCAGGTGTCTGTAGGGTTCCGTAGGGGTCTGTAGGGTTCCGTAGGCACCTGCAGTGTTCTGTAGGAGCCCATAGGGTTTTAGTGAGGTTCCGTTGTTTTGCTAAGGGTCTTGTAGAGTGCTGTCGGGTCCTGGAGTATTCTGTAGGGTTCCAGAGGGCCTCATAGGGTTCCATCGAAATCTATAGGGTTCCCTAGGGGCCCATAGAGTCCCGTAGATTGCCGTAGGGACCTGTAGGGTTGTGTAAGTGCTCGCAGGGGTTGGTAGGAGCTTGTAGGGTTCCATAAGTTTCCAGAGGGTTGTGTAGGGTTCCGTAGGGGCCTGTGGTGTTCCCTAGGGGCCTGTAGAGTCTCGTACGGTTCCGTAGGGGCCTGTGGTGTTCCCTAGGGGCCTGTAGAGTCTCGTACAGTTCCGTAGGGTCCTGTAGGTTTCCATAAGCGCCCGCAGAGGTCTGAAGGGGCCCGTACTGTGCCGTAAGGATCCATAGGGTTCCGTAGAGCTTCGTAGGTTCCCTAGAGGCCTCTGGAGTACCGCAGGAGCCAGTAGTGTTCTGTAGGGGCCCGTAGGGTTCCTTCCATAGGAGCTGGCAGTGTTCCGTAGGGTCCTCTAGGGTTGAGTAAGTGCCCGCAGGAGTCTGTAGGAATCCGTGGGATTCTGTAAGGTTCTGGAGGGTTCTGCAGGGTTCCGTAGGGGCCCCTAGAGTTCCGTAGTGGCTGGTAAAGTTCCCTAGGGCCCTGTACCGTTCCGTAACTGCCTGCAAGGGTCTTTAGGCTTCCGTAGGGGCTGGTAGGGTTCCATAAAGTTCCGTGGGTTCCTGCAGAGTTCTGCAAGTGCCCGCAAGGGCCTGTAGGGGCGCACAGTGTTTCTGCCAGGTTCCGTAGAGTTCCGTAGGGGCCATATTTTTCTGTAGTGACTGGTAGTATTCTGTAAGGGTCTGTAGGGTTCCGTAGGCGCCTACAGTGTTCTGTAGGAGCCCATAGGGTTTTAGTGAGGTTCCGTTGTGTTGCTAAGGGTCTTGTAGAGTGCTGTCGGGTCCTGGAGTATTCTGTAGGGTTCCAGAGGGGCTCGTAGGGTTCCATCGAAATCTATAGGGTTCCCTAGGGGCCCATAGAGTCCCGTAGATTTCCGTAGGGACCTGTAGGGTTGTGTAAGTGCCCGCAGGAATCTGTGGGATTCTGTAAGGTTCTGAAGGGTTCTGCAGGGTTCCGTAGGGGCCCGTAGAGTTCCGTAGTGGCTGGTAAAGTTCCGTAGGGCCCTGTGGGGTTCTGTATGGACCTGTAGGGTTCCGTAGGGGCCTGCAGGGTTCCGTAAGTGCCCGCAGGTGTCTGTAGGGTTCCGTCGGGGTCTGTAGGGTTCCGTAGGCACCTGCAGTGTTCTGTAGGAGCCCATAGGGTTTTAGTGAGGTTCCGTTGTGTTGCTAAGGGTCTTGTAGAGTGCTGTCGGGTCCTGGAGTATTCTGTAGGGTTCCAGAGGGCCTCATAGGGTTCCGTCGAAATCTGAAGGGTTCCCTAGGGGCCCGTAGAGTCCCGTAGATTTCCGTAGGGGCCTGTAGGGTTATGTAAGTGCCCGCAGGGGTTGGTAGGAGCTTGTAGGGTGCCATATGTTTCCGGAGGGTTGTGTAGGGTTCCGTAGGGGCCTGTGGTGTTCCCTAGGGGCCTGTAGAGTCTCGTACAGTTTCGGTAGGGTCCTGTAGGTTTCCATAAGCGCCCGCAGAGGTCTGAAGGGGCCCGTACTGTGCCGTAAGGATCCATAGGGTTCCGTAGAGCTTTGTAGGTTCCCTAGAGGCCTCTGGAGTACCGCAGGAGCCAGTAGTGTTCCGTAGGGTCCTCTAGGGTTGAGTAAGTGCCCGCAGGAGTCTGTAGGAATCCGTGGGATTCTGTAAGGTTCTGGAGGGTTCTGCAGGGTTCCGCAGGGGCCCGTAGAGTTCCATAGTGGCTGGTAAAGTTCCCTAGGGCCCTGTACCGTTCCGTAACTGCCTGCAAGGGTCTTTAGGGTTCCGTGGGGGCTGGCAGGGTTCCATAAAGTTCCGTGGGTTCCTGCAGAGTTCTGCAAGTGCCCGCAAGGGCCTGTAGGGGCGCACAGTGTTTCTGCCAGGTTCCGTAGAGTTCCGTAGGGGCCATATTTTTCTGTAGTGGCTGGTAGTATTCTGTAGGGGTCTGTAGGTTTCCGTAGGCGCCTACAGTGTTCTGTAGGAGCCCATAGGGTTTTAGTGAGGTTCCGTTGTGTTGCTAAGGGTCTTGTAGAGTGCTGTCGGGTCCTGGAGTATTCTGTAGGGTTCCAGAGGGCCTCATAGGGTTCCGTCGAAATCTGTAGGGTTCCCTAGGGGCCCATAGAGTCCCGTAGATTACCGTAGGGACCTGTAGGGTTGTGTAAGTGCCCGCAGAAGTCTGTAGGAGTCTGTGGGATTCTGTAAGGTTCTGGAGGGTTCTGCAGGGTTCCGTAGGGGCCCGTAGAGTTCCGTAGTGGCTGGTAAAGTTCCGTAGGGCCCTGTGGGGTTCTGTATGGACCTGTAGGGTTCCGTAGGGGCCTGCAGGGTTCCGTAAGTGCCCGCAGGTGTCTGTAGGGTTCCGTAGGGGTCTGTAGGGTTCCGTAGGCACCTGCAGTGTTCTGTAGGAGCCCATAGGGTTTTAGTGAGGTTCCGTTGTTTTGCTAAGGGTCTTGTAGAGTGCTGTCGGGTCCTGGAGTATTCTGTAGGGTTCCAGAGGGCCTCATAGGGTTCCATCGAAATCTATAGGGTTCCCTAGGGGCCCATAGAGTCCCGTAGATTGCCGTAGGGACCTGTAGGGTTGTGTAAGTGCTCGCAGGGGTTGGTAGGAGCTTGTAGGGTTCCATAAGTTTCCAGAGGGTTGTGTAGGGTTCCGTAGGGGCCTGTGGTGTTCCCTAGGGGCCTGTAGAGTCTCGTACGGTTCCGTAGGGGCCTGTGGTGTTCCCTAGGGGCCTGTAGAGTCTCGTACAGTTCCGTAGGGTCCTGTAGGTTTCCATAAGCGCCCGCAGAGGTCTGAAGGGGCCCGTACTGTGCCGTAAGGATCCATAGGGTTCCGTAGAGCTTCGTAGGTTCCCTAGAGGCCTCTGGAGTACCGCAGGAGCCAGTAGTGTTCTGTAGGGGCCCGTAGGGTTCCTTCCATAGGAGCTGGCAGTGTTCCGTAGGGTCCTCTAGGGTTGAGTAAGTGCCCGCAGGAGTCTGTAGGAATCCGTGGGATTCTGTAAGGTTCTGGAGGGTTCTGCAGGGTTCCGTAGGGGCCCGTAGAGTTCCGTAGTGGCTGGTAAAGTTCCCTAGGGCCCTGTACCGTTCCGTAACTGCCTGCAAGGGTCTTTAGGCTTCCGTAGGGGCTGGTAGGGTTCCATAAAGTTCCGTGGGTTCCTGCAGAGTTCTGCAAGTGCCCGCAAGGGCCTGTAGGGGCGCACAGTGTTTCTGCCAGGTTCCGTAGAGTTCTGTAGGGGCCATATTTTTCTGTAGTGACTGGTAGTATTCTGTAAGGGTCTGTAGGTTTCCGTAGGCGCCTACAGTGTTCTGTAGGAGCCCATAGGGTTTTAGTGAGGTTCCGTTGTGTTGCTAAGGGTCTTGTAGAGTGCTGTCGGGTCCTGGAGTATTCTGTAGGGTTCCAGAGGGGCTCGTAGAGTTCCATCGAAATCTATAGGGTTCCCTAGGGGCCCATAGAGTCCCGTAGATTTCCGTAGGGACCTGTAGGGTTGTGTAAGTGCCCACAGGAATCTGTGGGATTCTGTAAGGTTCTGGAGGGTTCTGCAGGGTTCCGTAGGGGCCCGTAGAGTTCCGTAGTGGCTGGTAAAGTTCCGTAGGGCCCTGTGGGGTTCTGTATGGACCTGTAGGGTTCCGTAGGGGCCTGCAGGGTTCCGTAATTGCCCGCAGGTGTCTGTAGGGTTCCGTAGGGGTCTGTAGGGTTCCGTAGGCACCTGCAGTGTTCTGTAGGAGCCCATAGGGTTTTAGTGAGGTTCCGTTGTGTTGCTAAGGGTCTTGTAGAGTGCTGTCGGGTCCTGGAGTATTCTGTAGGGTTCCAGAGGGCCTCATAGGGTTCCATCGAAATCTATAGGGTTCCCTAGGGGCCCATAGAGTCCCGTAGATTTCCGTAGGGACCTGTAGGGTTGTGTAAGTGCTCGCAGGGGTTGGTAGGATCTTGTAGGGTTCCATAAGTTTCCAGAGGGTTGTGTAGGGTTCCGTAGAGGCCTGTGGTGTTCCCTAGGGGCCTGTAGAGTCTCGTACGGTTCCGTAGGGGCCTGTGGTGTTCCCTAGGGGCCTGTAGAGTCTCGTACAGTTCCGTAGGGTCCTGTAGGTTTCCATAAGCGCCCGCAGAGGTCTGAAGGGGCCCGTACTGTGCCGTAAGGATCCATAGGGTTCCGTAGAGCTTCGTAGGTTCCCTAGAGGCCTCTGGAGTACCGCAGGAGCCAGTAGTGTTCTGTAGGGGCCCGTAGGGTTCCTTCCATAGGAGCTGGCAGTGTTCCGTAGGGTCCTCTAGGGTTGAGTAAGTGCCCGCAGGAGTCTGTAGGAATCCGTGGGATTCTGTAAGGTTCTGGAGGGTTCTGCAGGGTTCCGTAGGGGCCCGTAGAGTTCTGTAATGGCTGGTAAAGTTCCGTAGGGCCCTGTGGGGTTCTGTATGGACCTGTAGGGTTCCGTAGGGGCCTGCAGGGTTCCGTAATTGCCCGCAGGTGTCTGTAGGGTTCCGTAGGGGTCTGTAGGGTTCCGTAGGCACCTGCAGTGTTCTGTAGGAGCCCATAGGGTTTTAGTGAGGTTCCGTTGTGTTGCTAAGGGTCTTGTAGAGTGCTGTCGGGTCCTGGAGTATTCTGTAGGGTTCCAGAGGGCCTCATAGGGTTCCATCGAAATCTATAGGGTTCCCTAGGGGCCCATAGAGTCCCGTAGATTTCCGTAGGGACCTGTAGGGTTGTGTAAGTGCCCGCAGAAGTCTGTAGGAGTCTGTGGGATTCTGTAAGGTTCTGGAGGGTTCTGCAGGGTTCCGTAGGGGCCCGTAGAGTTCCGTAGTGGCTGGTAAAGTTCCGTAGGGCCCTGTGGGGTTCTGTATGGACCTGTAGGGTTCCGTAGGGGCCTGCAGGGTTCCGTAAGTGCCCGCAGGTGTCTGTAGGGTTCCGTAGGGGTCTGTAGGGTTCCGTAGGCACCTGCAGTGTTCTGTAGGAGCCCATAGGGTTTTAGTGAGGTTCCGTTGTTTTGCTAAGGGTCTTGTAGAGTGCTGTCGGGTCCTGGAGTATTCTGTAGGGTTCCAGAGGGCCTCATAGGGTTCCATCGAAATCTATAGGGTTCCCTAGGGGCCCATAGAGTCCCGTAGATTGCCGTAGGGACCTGTAGGGTTGTGTAAGTGCTCGCAGGGGTTGGTAGGAGCTTGTAGGGTTCCATAAGTTTCCAGAGGGTTGTGTAGGGTTCCGTAGGGGCCTGTGGTGTTCCCTAGGGGCCTGTAGAGTCTCGTACGGTTCCGTAGGGGCCTGTGGTGTTCCCTAGGGGCCTGTAGAGTCTCGTACAGTTCCGTAGGGTCCTGTAGGTTTCCATAAGCGCCCGCAGAGGTCTGAAGGGGCCCGTACTGTGCCGTAAGGATCCATAGGGTTCCGTAGAGCTTCGTAGGTTCCCTAGAGGCCTCTGGAGTACCGCAGGAGCCAGTAGTGTTCTGTAGGGGCCCGTAGGGTTCCTTCCATAGGAGCTGGCAGTGTTCCGTAGGGTCCTCTAGGGTTGAGTAAGTGCCCGCAGGAGTCTGTAGGAATCCGTGGGATTCTGTAAGGTTCTGGAGGGTTCTGCAGGGTTCCGTAGGGGCCCCTAGAGTTCCGTAGTGGCTGGTAAAGTTCCCTAGGGCCCTGTACCGTTCCGTAACTGCCTGCAAGGGTCTTTAGGCTTCCGTAGGGGCTGGTAGGGTTCCATAAAGTTCCGTGGGTTCCTGCAGAGTTCTGCAAGTGCCCGCAAGGGCCTGTAGGGGCGCACAGTGTTTCTGCCAGGTTCCGTAGAGTTCCGTAGGGGCCATATTTTTCTGTAGTGACTGGTAGTATTCTGTAAGGGTCTGTAGGGTTCCGTAGGCGCCTACAGTGTTCTGTAGGAGCCCATAGGGTTTTAGTGAGGTTCCGTTGTGTTGCTAAGGGTCTTGTAGAGTGCTGTCGGGTCCTGGAGTATTCTGTAGGGTTCCAGAGGGGCTCGTAGGGTTCCATCGAAATCTATAGGGTTCCCTAGGGGCCCATAGAGTCCCGTAGATTTCCGTAGGGACCTGTAGGGTTGTGTAAGTGCCCGCAGGAATCTGTGGGATTCTGTAAGGTTCTGAAGGGTTCTGCAGGGTTCCGTAGGGGCCCGTAGAGTTCCGTAGTGGCTGGTAAAGTTCCGTAGGGCCCTGTGGGGTTCTGTATGGACCTGTAGGGTTCCGTAGGGGCCTGCAGGGTTCCGTAAGTGCCCGCAGGTGTCTGTAGGGTTCCGTCGGGGTCTGTAGGGTTCCGTAGGCACCTGCAGTGTTCTGTAGGAGCCCATAGGGTTTTAGTGAGGTTCCGTTGTGTTGCTAAGGGTCTTGTAGAGTGCTGTCGGGTCCTGGAGTATTCTGTAGGGTTCCAGAGGGCCTCATAGGGTTCCGTCGAAATCTGAAGGGTTCCCTAGGGGCCCGTAGAGTCCCGTAGATTTCCGTAGGGGCCTGTAGGGTTATGTAAGTGCCCGCAGGGGTTGGTAGGAGCTTGTAGGGTGCCATATGTTTCCGGAGGGTTGTGTAGGGTTCCGTAGGGGCCTGTGGTGTTCCCTAGGGGCCTGTAGAGTCTCGTACAGTTTCGGTAGGGTCCTGTAGGTTTCCATAAGCGCCCGCAGAGGTCTGAAGGGGCCCGTACTGTGCCGTAAGGATCCATAGGGTTCCGTAGAGCTTTGTAGGTTCCCTAGAGGCCTCTGGAGTACCGCAGGAGCCAGTAGTGTTCCGTAGGGTCCTCTAGGGTTGAGTAAGTGCCCGCAGGAGTCTGTAGGAATCCGTGGGATTCTGTAAGGTTCTGGAGGGTTCTGCAGGGTTCCGCAGGGGCCCGTAGAGTTCCATAGTGGCTGGTAAAGTTCCCTAGGGCCCTGTACCGTTCCGTAACTGCCTGCAAGGGTCTTTAGGGTTCCGTGGGGGCTGGCAGGGTTCCATAAAGTTCCGTGGGTTCCTGCAGAGTTCTGCAAGTGCCCGCAAGGGCCTGTAGGGGCGCACAGTGTTTCTGCCAGGTTCCGTAGAGTTCCGTAGGGGCCATATTTTTCTGTAGTGGCTGGTAGTATTCTGTAGGGGTCTGTAGGTTTCCGTAGGCGCCTACAGTGTTCTGTAGGAGCCCATAGGGTTTTAGTGAGGTTCCGTTGTGTTGCTAAGGGTCTTGTAGAGTGCTGTCGGGTCCTGGAGTATTCTGTAGGGTTCCAGAGGGCCTCATAGGGTTCCGTCGAAATCTGTAGGGTTCCCTAGGGGCCCATAGAGTCCCGTAGATTACCGTAGGGACCTGTAGGGTTGTGTAAGTGCCCGCAGAAGTCTGTAGGAGTCTGTGGGATTCTGTAAGGTTCTGGAGGGTTCTGCAGGGTTCCGTAGGGGCCCGTAGAGTTCCGTAGTGGCTGGTAAAGTTCCGTAGGGCCCTGTGGGGTTCTGTATGGACCTGTAGGGTTCCGTAGGGGCCTGCAGGGTTCCGTAAGTGCCCGCAGGTGTCTGTAGGGTTCCGTAGGGGTCTGTAGGGTTCCGTAGGCACCTGCAGTGTTCTGTAGGAGCCCATAGGGTTTTAGTGAGGTTCCGTTGTTTTGCTAAGGGTCTTGTAGAGTGCTGTCGGGTCCTGGAGTATTCTGTAGGGTTCCAGAGGGCCTCATAGGGTTCCATCGAAATCTATAGGGTTCCCTAGGGGCCCATAGAGTCCCGTAGATTGCCGTAGGGACCTGTAGGGTTGTGTAAGTGCTCGCAGGGGTTGGTAGGAGCTTGTAGGGTTCCATAAGTTTCCAGAGGGTTGTGTAGGGTTCCGTAGGGGCCTGTGGTGTTCCCTAGGGGCCTGTAGAGTCTCGTACGGTTCCGTAGGGGCCTGTGGTGTTCCCTAGGGGCCTGTAGAGTCTCGTACAGTTCCGTAGGGTCCTGTAGGTTTCCATAAGCGCCCGCAGAGGTCTGAAGGGGCCCGTACTGTGCCGTAAGGATCCATAGGGTTCCGTAGAGCTTCGTAGGTTCCCTAGAGGCCTCTGGAGTACCGCAGGAGCCAGTAGTGTTCTGTAGGGGCCCGTAGGGTTCCTTCCATAGGAGCTGGCAGTGTTCCGTAGGGTCCTCTAGGGTTGAGTAAGTGCCCGCAGGAGTCTGTAGGAATCCGTGGGATTCTGTAAGGTTCTGGAGGGTTCTGCAGGGTTCCGTAGGGGCCCGTAGAGTTCCGTAGTGGCTGGTAAAGTTCCCTAGGGCCCTGTACCGTTCCGTAACTGCCTGCAAGGGTCTTTAGGCTTCCGTAGGGGCTGGTAGGGTTCCATAAAGTTCCGTGGGTTCCTGCAGAGTTCTGCAAGTGCCCGCAAGGGCCTGTAGGGGCGCACAGTGTTTCTGCCAGGTTCCGTAGAGTTCTGTAGGGGCCATATTTTTCTGTAGTGACTGGTAGTATTCTGTAAGGGTCTGTAGGTTTCCGTAGGCGCCTACAGTGTTCTGTAGGAGCCCATAGGGTTTTAGTGAGGTTCCGTTGTGTTGCTAAGGGTCTTGTAGAGTGCTGTCGGGTCCTGGAGTATTCTGTAGGGTTCCAGAGGGGCTCGTAGAGTTCCATCGAAATCTATAGGGTTCCCTAGGGGCCCATAGAGTCCCGTAGATTTCCGTAGGGACCTGTAGGGTTGTGTAAGTGCCCGCAGGAATCTGTGGGATTCTGTAAGGTTCTGGAGGGTTCTGCAGGGTTCCGTAGGGGCCCGTAGAGTTCCGTAGTGGCTGGTAAAGTTCCGTAGGGCCCTGTGGGGTTCTGTATGGACCTGTAGGGTTCCGTAGGGGCCTGCAGGGTTCCGTAATTGCCCGCAGGTGTCTGTAGGGTTCCGTAGGGGTCTGTAGGGTTCCGTAGGCACCTGCAGTGTTCTGTAGGAGCCCATAGGGTTTTAGTGAGGTTCCGTTGTGTTGCTAAGGGTCTTGTAGAGTGCTGTCGGGTCCTGGAGTATTCTGTAGGGTTCCAGAGGGCCTCATAGGGTTCCATCGAAATCTATAGGGTTCCCTAGGGGCCCATAGAGTCCCGTAGATTTCCGTAGGGACCTGTAGGGTTGTGTAAGTGCTCGCAGGGGTTGGTAGGATCTTGTAGGGTTCCATAAGTTTCCAGAGGGTTGTGTAGGGTTCCGTAGAGGCCTGTGGTGTTCCCTAGGGGCCTGTAGAGTCTCGTACGGTTCCGTAGGGGCCTGTGGTGTTCCCTAGGGGCCTGTAGAGTCTCGTACAGTTCCGTAGGGTCCTGTAGGTTTCCATAAGCGCCCGCAGAGGTCTGAAGGGGCCCGTACTGTGCCGTAAGGATCCATAGGGTTCCGTAGAGCTTCGTAGGTTCCCTAGAGGCCTCTGGAGTACCGCAGGAGCCAGTAGTGTTCTGTAGGGGCCCGTAGGGTTCCTTCCATAGGAGCTGGCAGTGTTCCGTAGGGTCCTCTAGGGTTGAGTAAGTGCCCGCAGGAGTCTGTAGGAATCCGTGGGATTCTGTAAGGTTCTGGAGGGTTCTGCAGGGTTCCGTAGGGGCCCGTAGAGTTCTGTAATGGCTGGTAAAGTTCCGTAGGGCCCTGTACCGTTCCGTAACTGCCTGCAAGGGTCTTTAGGCTTCCGTAGGGGCTGGTAGGGTTCCATAAAGTTCCGTGGGTTCCTGCAGAGTTCTGCAAGTGCCCGCAAGGGCCTGTAGGGGCGCACAGTGTTTCTGCCAGGTTCCGTAGAGTTCCGTAGGGGCCATATTTTTCTGTAGTGGCTGGTAGTATTCTGTAGGGGTCTGTAGGTTTCCGTAGGCGCCTACAGTGTTCTGTAGGAGCCCATAGGGTTTTAGTGAGGTTCCGTTGTGTTGCTAAGGGTCTTGTAGAGTGCTGTCGGGTCCTGGAGTATTCTGTAGGGTTCCAGAGGGGCTCGTAGGGTTCCATCGAAATCTATAGGGTTCCCTAGGGGCGCATAGAGTCCCGTAGATTGCCGTAAGGATCCATAGGGTTGTGTAAGTGCTCGCAGGGGTTGGTAGGAGCTTGTAGGGTTCCATAAGTTTCCAGAGGGTTGTGTAGGGTTCCGTAGGGGCCTGTGGTGTTCCCTAAGGGCCTGTAGAGTCTCGTACGGTTCCGTAGGGGCCTGTAGGTTTCCATAAGCGCCCGCAGAGGTCTGAAGGGGCCCGTACTGTTCCGTAAGGATCCATAGGACTCCGTAGAGCTTCGTAGGTTCCCTAGAGGCCTGTGGAGTACCGCAGGAGCCAGTAGTGTTCTGTAGGGGCCCGTAGGGTTCCTTCAATAGGGGCTGGCAGTGTTCCGTAGGGGCCTGTACGGTTGTGTAAGTGCCCGCAGAAGTCTGTAGGAGTCTGTGGGATTCTGTAAGGTTCCGGAGGGTTCTGCAGGGTTCCGTAGGGGCCCGTAGAGTTCCGTAGTGGCTGGTAAAGTTCCGTAGGGCCCTGTGGGGTTCTGTATGGACCTGTAGGCTTCCGTAGGGGCCTGCAGGGTTCCGTAAGTGCCCGCAGGTGTCTGTAGGGTTCCGTAGGGGTCTGTAGGGTTCCGTAGGCACCTGCAGTGTTCTGTAGGAGCCCATAGGGTTTTAGTGAGGTTCCGTTGTGTTGCTAAGGGTCTTGTAGAGTGCTGTCGGGTCCTGGAGTATTCTGTAGGGTTCCAGAGGGCCTCATAGGGTTCCATCGAAATCTATAGGGTTCCCTAGGGGCCCATAGAGTCCCGTAGATTGCCGTAGGGACCTGTAGGGTTGTGTAAGTGCTCGCAGGGGTTGGTAGGAGCTTGTAGGGTTCCATAAGTTTCCAGAGGGTTGTGTAGGGTTCCGTAGGGGCCTGTGGTGTTCCCTAGGGGCCTGTAGAGTCTCGTACGGTTCCATAGGGGCCTGTGATGTTCCCTAGGGGCCTGTAGAGTCTCGTACAGTTCCGTAGGGTCCTGTAGGTTTCCATAAGCGCCCGCAGAGGTCTGAAGGGGCCCGTACTGTGCCGTAAGGATCCATAGGGCTCCGTAGAGCTTCGTAGGTTCCCTAGAGGCCTGTGGAGTACCGCAGGAGCCAGTAGTGTTCTGTAGGGGCCCGTAGGGTTCCTTCCATAGGGGCTGGCAGTGTTCCGTAGGGTCCTCTAGGGTTGAGTAAGTGCCCGCAGGAGTCTGTAGGAATCCGTGGGATTCTGTAAGGTTCTGGAGGGTTCTGCAGGGTTCCGTAGGGGCCCCTAGAGTTCCGTAGTGGCTGGTAAAGTTCCCTAGGGCCCTGTACCATTCCGTAACTGCCTGCAAGGGTCTTTAGGCTTCCGTAGGGGCTGGTAGGGTTCCATAAAGTTCCGTGGGTTCCTGCAGAGTTCTGCAAGTGCCCGCAAGGGCCTGTAGGGGCGCACAGTGTTTCTGCCAGGTTCCGTAGGGTTCCGTAGATTTCCGTAGGGGTCATATTTTTCTGTAGTGACTGGTAGTATTCTGTAAGGGTCTGTAGGGTTCCGTAGGCGCCTACAGTGTTCTGTAGGAGCCCATAGGGTTTTAGTGAGGTTCCGTTGTGTTGCTAAGGGTCTTGTAGAGTGCTGTCGGGTCCTGGAGTATTCTGTAGGGTTCCAGAGGGGCTCGTAGGGTTCCATCGAAATCTATAGGGTTCCCTAGGAGCCCATAGAGTACCGTAGATTTCCGTAGGGACCTGTAGGGTTGTGTAAGTGCTCGCAGGGGTTGGTAGGAGCTTGTAGGGTTCCATAAGTTTCCAGAGGGTTGTGTAGGGTTCCGTAGGGGCCTGTGGTGTTCCCTAAGGGCCTGTAGAGTCTCGTACGGTTCCGTAGGGGCCTGTAGGCTTCCATAAGCGCCCGCAGAGGTCTGAAGGGGCCCATACTGTTCCGTAAGGATCCAGAGGGCTCCGTAGAGCTTCGTAGGTTCCCTAGAGGCCTGTGGAGTACCGCAGGAGCCAGTAGTGTTCTGTAGGGGCCTGTAGAGTTCATTCAATAGGGGCTGGCAGTGTTCCGTAGGGGCCTGTACGGTTGTGTAAGTGCCCGCAGAAGTCTGTAGGAGTCTGTGGGATTCTGTAAGGTTCTGGAGGGTTCTGCAGGGATCCGTAGGGACCCGTAGAGTTCCGTAGTGGCTGGTAAAGTTCCGTAGGGCCCTGTGGGGTTCTGTATGGACCTGTAGGGTTCCGTAGGGGCCTGCAGGGTTCCGTAAGTGCCCGCAGGTGTCTGTAGGGTTCCGTAGGGGTCTGTAGGGTTCCGTAGGCACCTGCAGTGTTCTGTAGGAGCCCATAGGGTTTTAGTGAGGTTCCGTTGTGTTGCTAAGGGTCTTGTAGAGTGCTGTCGGGTCCTGGAGTATTCTGTAGGGTTCCAGAGGGGCTGGTAGGGTTCCATCGAAGTCTATAGGGTTCCCTAGGGGCCCATAGAGTCCCGTAGATTTCCGTAGGGACCTGTAGGGTTGTGTAAGTGCTCGCAGGGGTTGGTAGGAGCTTGTAGGGTTCCATAAGTTTCCAGAGGGTTGTGTAGGGTTCCGTAGGGGCCTGTGGTGTTCCCTAGGGGCCTGTAGAGTCTCGTACGGTTCCGTAGGGGCCTGTGGGGTTCTGTATGGACCTGTAGGGTTCCGTAGGGGCCTGCAGGGTTCCGTAAGTGCCCGCAGGTGTCTGTAGGGTTCCGTAGGGGTCTGTAGGGTTCCGTAGGCACCTGCAGTGTTCTGTAGGAGCCCATAGGGTTTTAGTGAGGTTCCGTTGTGTTGCTAAGGGTCTTGTAGAGTGCTGTCGGGTCCTGGAGTATTCTGTAGGGTTCCAGAGGGCCTCATAGGGTTCCATCGAAATCTATAGGGTTCCCTAGGGGCCCGTGGAGTCCCGTAGATTGCCGTAGGGACCTGTAGGGTTGTGTAAGTGCTCGCAGGGGTTGGTAGGAGCTTGTAGGGTTCCATAAGTTTCCAGAGGGTTGTGTAGGGTTCCGTAGGGGCCTGTGGTGTTCCCTAGGGGCCTGTAGAGTCTCGTACGGTTCCGTAGGGGCCTGTGGTGTTCCCTAGGGGCCTGTAGAGTCTCGTACAGTTCCGTAGGGTCCTGTAGGTTTCCATAAGCGCCCGCAGAGGTCTGAAGGGGCCCGTACTGTGCCGTAAGGATCCATAGGGTTCCGTAGAGCTTTGTAGGTTCCCTAGAGGCCTCTGGAGTACCGCAGGAGCCAGTAGTGTTCTGTAGGGGCCCGTAGGGTTCCTTCCATAGGAGCTGGCAGTGTTCCGTAGGGTCCTCTAGGGTTGAGTAAGTGCCCGCAGGAGTCTGTAGGAATCCGTGGGATTCTGTAAGGTTCTGGAGGGTTCTGCAGGGTTCCGTAGGGGCCCCTAGAGTTCCGTAGTGGCTGGTAAAGTTCCCTAGGGCCCTGTACCGTTCCGTAACTGCCTGCAAGGGTCTTTAGGCTTCTGTAGGGGCTGGTAGAGTTCCATAAAGTTCCGTGGGTTCCTGCAGAGTTCTGCAAGTGCCCGCAAGGGCCTGTAGGGGCGCACAGTGTTTCTGCCAGGTTCCGTAGAGTTCCGTAGGGGCCATATTTTTCTGTAGTGGCTGGTAGTATTCTGTAGGGGTCTGTAGGGTTCCGTAGGCGCCTACAGTGTTCTGTAGGAGCCCATAGGGTTTTAGTGAGGTTCCGTTGTGTTGCTA
This sequence comes from Numenius arquata, assembly GCF_964106895.1. NCBI lineage: Eukaryota > Metazoa > Chordata > Aves > Charadriiformes > Scolopacidae > Numenius > Numenius arquata. Next base: position 45,164 of record NW_027414184.1, read on the forward strand.
AGGGTCTTGTAGAGTGCTGTCGGGTCCTGGAGTATTCTGTAGGGTTCCAGAGGGCCTCATAGGGTTCCGTCGAAATCTATAGGGTTCCCTAGGGGCCCATAGAGTCCCGTAGATTTCCGTAGGGACCTGTAGGGTTGTGTAAGTGCCCGCAGGAATCTGTGGGATTCTGTAAGGTTCTGGAGGGTTCTGCAGGGTTCCGTAGGGGCCCGTAGAGTTCCGTAGTGGCTGGTAAAGTTCCGTAGGGCCCTGTGGGGTTCTGTATGGACCTGTAGGGTTCCGTAGGGGCCTGCAGGGTTCCGTAAGTGCCCGCAGGTGTCTGTAGGGTTCCGTAGGGGTCTGTAGGGTTCCGTAGGCACCTGCAGTGTTCTGTAGGAGCCCATAGGGTTTTAGTGAGGTTCCGTTGTGTTGCTAAGGGTCTTGTAGAGTGCTGTCGGGTCCTGGAGTATTCTGTAGGGTTCCAGAGGGCCTCATAGGGTTCCATCGAAATCTATAGGGTTCCCTAGGGGCCCATAGAGTCCCGTAGATTTCCGTAGGGACCTGTAGGGTTGTGTAAGTGCTCGCAGGGGTTGGTAGGAGCTTGTAGGGTTCCATAAGTTTCCAGAGGGTTGTGTAGGGTTCCGTAGGGGCCTGTGGTGTTCCCTAGGGGCCTGTAGAGTCTCGTACAGTTCCGTAGGGGCCTGTGGTGTTCCCTAGGGGCCTGTAGAGTCTCGTACAGTTCCGTAGGGTCCTGTAGGTTTCCATAAGCGCCCGCAGAGGTCTGAAGGGGCCCGTACTGTGCCGTAAGGATCCATAGGGTTCCGTAGAGCTTCGTAGGTTCCCTAGAGGCCTGTGGAGTACCGCAGGAGCCAGTAGTGTTCTGTAGGGGCCCGTAGGGTTCCTTCCATAGGAGCTGGCAGTGTTCCGTAGGGTCCTCTAGGGTTGAGTAAGTGCCCGCAGGAGTCTGTAGGAATCCGTGGGATTCTGTAAGGTTCTGGAGGGTTCTGCAGGGTTCCGTAGGGGCCCCTAGAGTTCCGTAGTGGCTGGTAAAGTTCCCTAGGGCCCTGTGGGGTTCTGTATGGACCTGTAGGGTTCCGTAGGGGCCTGCAGGGTTCCGTAAGTGCCCGCAGGTGTCTGTAGGGTTCCGTAGGGGTCTGTAGAGTTCCGTAGTGGCTGGTAAAGTTCCCTAGGGCCCTGTACCGTTCCGTAACTGCCTGCAAGGGTCTTTAGGCTTCCGTAGGGGCTGGTAGGGTTCCATAAAGTTCCGTGGGTTCCTGCAGAGTTCTGCAAGTGCCCGCAAGGGCCTGTAGGGGCCCACAGTGTTTCTGCCAGGTTCCGTAGAGTTCTGTAGGGGCCATATTTTTCTGTAGTGGTGGTAGTATTCTGTAGGGGTCTGTAGGGTTCCGTAGGCGCCTGCAGTGTTCTGTAGGAGCCCATAGGGTTTTAGTGAGGTTCCGTTGTGTTGCTAAGGGTCTTGTAGAGTCCTGTCGGGTCCTGGAGTATTCTGTAGGGTTCCAGAGGGGCTCGTAGGGTTCCGTCGAAATCTGTAGGGTTCCCTAGGGGCCCATAGAGTCCCGTAGATTGCCGTAGGGACCTGTAGGGTTGTGTAAGTGCTCGCAGGGGTTGGTAGGAGCTTGTAGGGTTCCATAAGTTTCCAGAGCATTGTGTAGGGTTCCGTAGGGGCCTGTGGTGTTCCCTAAGGGCCTGTAGAGTCTCGTACGGTTCCGTAGGGGCCTGTGGTGTTCCCTAGGGGCCTGTAGAGTCTCGTACAGTTCCGTAGGGTCCTGTAGGTTTCCATAAGCACCCGCAGAGGTCTGAATGGGCCCGTACTGTTCCGTAAGGATCCATAGGGCTCCGTAGAGCTTCGTAGGTTCCCTAGAGGCCTCTGGAGTACCGCAGGAGCCAGTAGTGTTCTGTAGGGGCCCGTAGGGTTCCTTCCATAGGAGCTGGCAGTGTTCCGTAGGGTCCTCTAGGGTTGAGTAAGTGCCCGCAGGAGTCTGTAGGAATCCGTGGGATTCTGTAAGGTTCTGGAGGGTTCTGCAGGGTTCCGTAGGGGCCCCTAGAGTTCCGTAGTGGCTGGTAAAGTTCCGTAGGGCCCTGTGGGGTTCTGTATGGACCTGTAGGGTTCCGTAGGGGCCTGCAGGGTTCCGTAAGTGCCCGCAGGTGTCTGTAGGGTTCCGTAGGGGTCTCTAGGGTTCCGTAGGCACCTGCAGTGTTCTGTAGGAGCCCATAGGGTTTTAGTGAGGTTCCGTTGTGTTGCTAAGGGTCTTGTAGAGTGCTGTCGGGTCCTGGAGTATTCTGTAGGGTTCCAGAGGGCCTCATAGGGTTCCATCGAAATCTATAGGGTTCCCTAGGGGCCCATAGAGTCCCGTAGATTGCCGTAGGGACCTGTAGGGTTGTGTAAGTGCTCGCAGGGGTTGGTAGGAGCTTGTAGGGTTCCATAAGTTTCCAGAGGGTTGTGTAGGGTTCCGTAGGGGCCTGTGGTGTTCCCTAGGGGCCTGTAGAGTCTCGTACAGTTCCGTAGGGGCCTGTGGTGTTCCCTAGGGGCCTGTAGAGTCTCGTACAGTTCCGTAGGGTCCTGTAGGTTTCCATAAGCGCCCGCAGAGGTCTGAAGGGGCCCGTACTGTGCCGTAAGGATCCATAGGGTTCCGTAGAGCTTCGTAGGTTCCCTAGAGGCCTCTGGAGTACCGCAGGAGCCAGTAGTGTTCTGTAGGGGCCCGTAGGGTTCCTTCCATAGGAGCTGGCAGTGTTCCGTAGGGTCCTCTAGGGTTGAGTAAGTGCCCGCAGGAGTCTGTAGGAATCCGTGGGATTCTGTAAGGTTCTGGAGGGTTCTGCAGGGTTCCGTAGGGGCCCGTAGAGTTCCGTAGTGGCTGGTAAAGTTCCCTAGGGCCCTGTACCGTTCCGTAACTGCCTGCAAGGGTCTTTAGGCTTCCGTAGGGGCTGGTAGGGTTCCATAAAGTTCCGTGGGTTCCTGCAGAGTTCTGCAAGTGCCCGCAAGGGCCTGTAGGGGCGCACAGTGGTTCTGCCAGGTTCCGTAGAGTTCCGTAGGGGCCATATTTTTCTGTAGTGGTGGTAGTATTCTGTAGGGGTCTGTAGGGTTCCGTAGGCGCCTGCAGTGTTCTGTAGGAGCCCATAGGGTTTTAGTGAGGTTCCGTTGTGTTGCTAAGGGTCTTGTAGAGTGCTGTCGGGTCCTGGAGTATTCTGTAGGGTTCCAGAGGGGCTCGTAGGGTTCCGTCGAAATCTGTAGGGTTCCCTAGGGGCCCATAGAGTCCCGTAGATTGCCGTAGGGACCTGTAGGGTTGTGTAAGTGCTCGCAGGGGTTGGTAGGAGCTTGTAGGGTTCCATAAGTTTCCAGAGCATTGTGTAGGGTTCCGTAGGGGCCTGTGGTGTTCCCTAAGGGCCTGTAGAGTCTCGTACGGTTCCGTAGGGGCCTGTGGTGTTCCCTAGGGGCCTGTAGAGTCTCGTACAGTTCCGTAGGGTCCTGTAGGTTTCCATAAGCGCCCGCAGAGGTCTGAATGGGCCCGTACTGTTCCGTAAGGATCCATAGGGCTCCGTAGAGCTTCGTAGGTTCCCTAGAGGCCTCTGGAGTACCGCAGGAGCCAGTAGTGTTCTGTAGGGGCCCGTAAGGTTCCTTCAATAGGGGGTGGCAGTGTTCCGTAGGGGCCTGTACGGTTGTGTAAGTGCCCGCAGAAGTCTGTAGGAGTCTGTGGGATTCTGTAAGGTTCTGGAGGGTTCTGCAGGGTTCTGTAGGGACCCGTAGAGTTCCGTAGTGGCTGGTAAAGTTCCGTAGGGCCCTGTGGGGTTCTGTATGGACCTGTAGGGTTCCGTAGGGGCCTGCAGGGTTCCGTAAGTGCCCGCAGGTGTCTGTAGGGTTCCGTAGGGGTCTGTAGGGTTCCGTAGGCACCTGCAGTGTTCTGTAGGAGCCCATAGGGTTTTAGTGAGGTTCCGTTGTGTTGCTAAGGGTCTTGTAGAGTGCTGTCGGGTCCTGGAGTATTCTGTAGGGTTCCAGAGGGCCTCATAGGGTTCCATCGAAATCTATAGGGTTCCCTAGGGGCCCATAGAGTCCCGTAGATTGCCGTAGGGACCTGTAGGGTTGTGTAAGTGCTCGCAGGGGTTGGTAGGAGCTTGTAGGGTTCCATAAGTTTCCAGAGGGTTGTGTAGGGTTCCGTAGGGGCCTGTGGTGTTCCCTAGGGGCCTGTAGAGTCTCGTACAGTTCCGTAGGGGCCTGTGGTGTTCCCTAGGGGCCTGTAGAGTCTCGTACAGTTCCGTAGGGTCCTGTAGGTTTCCATAAGCGCCCGCAGAGGTCTGAAGGGGCCCGTACTGTGCCGTAAGGATCCATAGGGTTCCGTAGAGCTTCGTAGGTTCCCTAGAGGCCTCTGGAGTACCGCAGGAGCCAGTAGTGTTCTGTAGGGGCCCGTAGGGTTCCTTCCATAGGAGCTGGCAGTGTTCCGTAGGGTCCTCTAGGGTTGAGTAAGTGCCCGCAGGAGTCTGTAGGAATCCGTGGGATTCTGTAAGGTTCTGGAGGGTTCTGCAGGGTTCCGTAGGGGCCCGTAGAGTTCCGTAGTGGCTGGTAAAGTTCCCTAGGGCCCTGTACCGTTCCGTAACTGCCTGCAAGGGTCTTTAGGCTTCCGTAGGGGCTGGTAGGGTTCCATAAAGTTCCGTGGGTTCCTGCAGAGTTCTGCAAGTGCCCGCAAGGGCCTGTAGGGGCGCACAGTGGTTCTGCCAGGTTCCGTAGAGTTCCGTAGGGGCCATATTTTTCTGTAGTGGTGGTAGTATTCTGTAGGGGTCTGTAGGGTTCCGTAGGCGCCTGCAGTGTTCTGTAGGAGCCCATAGGGTTTTAGTGAGGTTCCGTTGTGTTGCTAAGGGTCTTGTAGAGTGCTGTCGGGTCCTGGAGTATTCTGTAGGGTTCCAGAGGGGCTCGTAGGGTTCCGTCGAAATCTGTAGGGTTCCCTAGGGGCCCATAGAGTCCCGTAGATTGCCGTAGGGACCTGTAGGGTTGTGTAAGTGCTCGCAGGGGTTGGTAGGAGCTTGTAGGGTTCCATAAGTTTCCAGAGCATTGTGTAGGGTTCCGTAGGGGCCTGTGGTGTTCCCTAAGGGCCTGTAGAGTCTCGTACGGTTCCGTAGGGGCCTGTGGTGTTCCCTAGGGGCCTGTAGAGTCTCGTACAGTTCCGTAGGGTCCTGTAGGTTTCCATAAGCGCCCGCAGAGGTCTGAATGGGCCCGTACTGTTCCGTAAGGATCCATAGGGCTCCGTAGAGCTTCGTAGGTTCCCTAGAGGCCTCTGGAGTACCGCAGGAGCCAGTAGTGTTCTGTAGGGGCCCGTAAGGTTCCTTCAATAGGGGGTGGCAGTGTTCCGTAGGGGCCTGTATGGTTGTGTAAGTGCCCGCAGAAGTCTGTAGGAGTCTGTGGGATTCTGTAAGGTTCTGGAGGGTTCTGCAGGGTTCTGTAGGGACCCGTAGAGTTCCGTAGTGGCTGGTAAAGTTCCGTAGGGCCCTGTGGGGTTCTGTATGGACCTGTAGGGTTCCGTAGGGGCCTGCAGGGTTCCGTAAGTGCCCGCAGGTGTCTGTAGGGTTCCGTAGGGGTCTGTAGGGTTCCGTAGGCACCTGCAGTGTTCTGTAGGAGCCCATAGGGTTTTAGTGAGGTTCCGTTGTGTTGCTAAGGGTCTTGTAGAGTGCTGTCGGGTCCTGGAGTATTCTGTAGGGTTCCAGAGGGCCTCATAGGGTTCCATCGAAATCTATAGGGTTCCCTAGGGGCCCATAGAGTCCCGTAGATTGCCGTAGGGACCTGTAGGGTTGTGTAAGTGCTCGCAGGGGTTGGTAGGAGCTTGTAGGGTTCCATAAGTTTCCAGAGGGTTGTGTAGGGTTCCGTAGGGGCCTGTGGTGTTCCCTAGGGGCCTGTAGAGTCTCGTACAGTTCCGTAGGGGCCTGTGGTGTTCCCTAGGGGCCTGTAGAGTCTCGTACAGTTCCGTAGGGTCCTGTAGGTTTCCATAAGCGCCCGCAGAGGTCTGAAGGGGCCCGTACTGTGCCGTAAGGATCCATAGGGTTCCGTAGAGCTTCGTAGGTTCCCTAGAGGCCTCTGGAGTACCGCAGGAGCCAGTAGTGTTCTGTAGGGGCCCGTAGGGTTCCTTCCATAGGAGCTGGCAGTGTTCCGTAGGGTCCTCTAGGGTTGAGTAAGTGCCCGCAGGAGTCTGTAGGAATCCGTGGGATTCTGTAAGGTTCTGGAGGGTTCTGCAGGGTTCCGTAGGGGCCCGTAGAGTTCCGTAGTGGCTGGTAAAGTTCCCTAGGGCCCTGTACCGTTCCGTAACTGCCTGCAAGGGTCTTTAGGCTTCCGTAGGGGCTGGTAGGGTTCCATAAAGTTCCGTGGGTTCCTGCAGAGTTCTGCAAGTGCCCGCAAGGGCCTGTAGGGGCGCACAGTGGTTCTGCCAGGTTCCGTAGAGTTCCGTAGGGGCCATATTTTTCTGTAGTGGTGGTAGTATTCTGTAGGGGTCTGTAGGGTTCCGTAGGCGCCTGCAGTGTTCTGTAGGAGCCCATAGGGTTTTAGTGAGGTTCCGTTGTGTTGCTAAGGGTCTTGTAGAGTGCTGTCGGGTCCTGGAGTATTCTGTAGGGTTCCAGAGGGGCTCGTAGGGTTCCGTCGAAATCTGTAGGGTTCCCTAGGGGCCCATAGAGTCCCGTAGATTGCCGTAGGGACCTGTAGGGTTGTGTAAGTGCTCGCAGGGGTTGGTAGGAGCTTGTAGGGTTCCATAAGTTTCCAGAGCATTGTGTAGGGTTCCGTAGGGGCCTGTGGTGTTCCCTAAGGGCCTGTAGAGTCTCGTACGGTTCCGTAGGGGCCTGTGGTGTTCCCTAGGGGCCTGTAGAGTCTCGTACAGTTCCGTAGGGTCCTGTAGGTTTCCATAAGCGCCCGCAGAGGTCTGAATGGGCCCGTACTGTTCCGTAAGGATCCATAGGGCTCCGTAGAGCTTCGTAGGTTCCCTAGAGGCCTCTGGAGTACCGCAGGAGCCAGTAGTGTTCTGTAGGGGCCCGTAAGGTTCCTTCAATAGGGGGTGGCAGTGTTCCGTAGGGGCCTGTACGGTTGTGTAAGTGCCCGCAGAAGTCTGTAGGAGTCTGTGGGATTCTGTAAGGTTCTGGAGGGTTCTGCAGGGTTCTGTAGGGACCCGTAGAGTTCCGTAGTGGCTGGTAAAGTTCCGTAGGGCCCTGTGGGGTTCTGTATGGACCTGTAGGGTTCCGTAGGGGCCTGCAGGGTTCCGTAAGTGCCCGCAGGTGTCTGTAGGGTTCCGTAGGGGTCTGTAGGGTTCCGTAGGCACCTGCAGTGTTCTGTAGGAGCCCATAGGGTTTTAGTGAGGTTCCGTTGTGTTGCTAAGGGTCTTGTAGAGTGCTGTCGGGTCCTGGAGTATTCTGTAGGGTTCCAGAGGGCCTCATAGGGTTCCATCGAAATCTATAGGGTTCCCTAGGGGCCCATAGAGTCCCGTAGATTGCCGTAGGGACCTGTAGGGTTGTGTAAGTGCTCGCAGGGGTTGGTAGGAGCTTGTAGGGTTCCATAAGTTTCCAGAGGGTTGTGTAGGGTTCCGTAGGGGCCTGTGGTGTTCCCTAGGGGCCTGTAGAGTCTCGTACAGTTCCGTAGGGGCCTGTGGTGTTCCCTAGGGGCCTGTAGAGTCTCGTACAGTTCCGTAGGGTCCTGTAGGTTTCCATAAGCGCCCGCAGAGGTCTGAAGGGGCCCGTACTGTGCCGTAAGGATCCATAGGGTTCCGTAGAGCTTCGTAGGTTCCCTAGAGGCCTCTGGAGTACCGCAGGAGCCAGTAGTGTTCTGTAGGGGCCCGTAGGGTTCCTTCCATAGGAGCTGGCAGTGTTCCGTAGGGTCCTCTAGGGTTGAGTAAGTGCCCGCAGGAGTCTGTAGGAATCCGTGGGATTCTGTAAGGTTCTGGAGGGTTCTGCAGGGTTCCGTAGGGGCCCGTAGAGTTCCGTAGTGGCTGGTAAAGTTCCCTAGGGCCCTGTACCGTTCCGTAACTGCCTGCAAGGGTCTTTAGGCTTCCGTAGGGGCTGGTAGGGTTCCATAAAGTTCCGTGGGTTCCTGCAGAGTTCTGCAAGTGCCCGCAAGGGCCTGTAGGGGCGCACAGTGGTTCTGCCAGGTTCCGTAGAGTTCCGTAGGGGCCATATTTTTCTGTAGTGGTGGTAGTATTCTGTAGGGGTCTGTAGGGTTCCGTAGGCGCCTGCAGTGTTCTGTAGGAGCCCATAGGGTTTTAGTGAGGTTCCGTTGTGTTGCTAAGGGTCTTGTAGAGTGCTGTCGGGTCCTGGAGTATTCTGTAGGGTTCCAGAGGGGCTCGTAGGGTTCCGTCGAAATCTGTAGGGTTCCCTAGGGGCCCATAGAGTCCCGTAGATTGCCGTAGGGACCTGTAGGGTTGTGTAAGTGCTCGCAGGGGTTGGTAGGAGCTTGTAGGGTTCCATAAGTTTCCAGAGCATTGTGTAGGGTTCCGTAGGGGCCTGTGGTGTTCCCTAAGGGCCTGTAGAGTCTCGTACGGTTCCGTAGGGGCCTGTGGTGTTCCCTAGGGGCCTGTAGAGTCTCGTACAGTTCCGTAGGGTCCTGTAGGTTTCCATAAGCGCCCGCAGAGGTCTGAATGGGCCCGTACTGTTCCGTAAGGATCCATAGGGCTCCGTAGAGCTTCGTAGGTTCCCTAGAGGCCTCTGGAGTACCGCAGGAGCCAGTAGTGTTCTGTAGGGGCCCGTAAGGTTCCTTCAATAGGGGGTGGCAGTGTTCCGTAGGGGCCTGTACGGTTGTGTAAGTGCCCGCAGAAGTCTGTAGGAGTCTGTGGGATTCTGTAAGGTTCTGGAGGGTTCTGCAGGGTTCCGTAGGGACCCGTAGAGTTCCGTAGTGGCTGGTAAAGTTCCGTAGGGCCCTGTGGGGTTCTGTATGGACCTGTAGGGTTCCGTAGGGGCCTGCAGGGTTCCGTAAGTGCCCGCAGGTGTCTGTAGGGTTCCGTAGGGGTCTGTAGGGTTCCGTAGGCACCTGCAGTGTTCTGTAGGAGCCCATAGGGTTTTAGTGAGGTTCCGTTGTGTTGCTAAGGGTCTTGTAGAGTGCTGTCGGGTCCTGGAGTATTCTGTAGGGTTCCAGAGGGCCTCATAGGGTTCCATCGAAATCTATAGGGTTCCCTAGGGGCCCATAGAGTCCCGTAGATTTCCGTAGGGACCTGTAGGGTTGTGTAAGTGCTCGCAGGGGTTGGTAGGAGCTTGTAGGGTTCCATAAGTTTCCAGAGGGTTGTGTAGGGTTCCGTAGGGGCCTGTGGTGTTCCCTAGGGGCCTGTAGAGTCTCGTACGGTTCCGTAGGGGCCTGTGGTGTTCCCTAGGGGCCTGTAGAGTCTCGTACAGTTCCGTAGGGTCCTGTAGGTTTCCATAAGCGCCCGCAGAGGTCTGAAGGGGCCCGTACTGTGCCGTAAGGATCCATAGGGTTCCGTAGAGCTTCGTAGGTTCCCTAGAGGCCTCTGGAGTACCGCAGGAGCCAGTAGTGTTCTGTAGGGGCCCGTAGGGTTCCTTCCATAGGAGCTGGCAGTGTTCCGTAGGGTCCTCTAGGATTGAGTAAGTGCCCGCAGGAGTCTGTAGGAATCCGTGGGATTCTGTAAGGTTCTGGAGGGTTCTGCAGGGTTCCGTAGGGGCCCCTAGAGTTCCGTAGTGGCTGGTAAAGTTCCCTAGGGCCCTGTACCATTCCGTAACTGCCTGCAAGGGTCTTTAGGCTTCCGTAGGGGCTGGTAGGGTTCCATAAAGTTCCGTGGGTTCCTGCAGAGTTCTGCAAGTGCCCGCAAGGGCCTGTAGGGGCGCACAGTGTTTCTGCCAGGTTCCGTAGGGTTCCGTAGATTTCCGTAGGGGCCATATTTTTCTGTAGTGACTGGTAGTATTCTGTAGGGGTCTGTAGGGTTCCGTAGGCGCCTACAGTGTTCTGTAGGAGCCCATAGGGTTTTAGTGAGGTTCCGTTGTGTTGCTAAGGGTCTTGTAGAGTGCTGTCGGGTCCTGGAGTATTCTGTAGGGTTCCAGAGGGCCTCATAGGGTTCCTTCGAAATCTGAAGGGTTCCCTAGGGGCCCATAGAGTCCCGTAGATTTCCGTAGGGACCTGTAGGGTTGTGTAAGTGCTCGCAGGGGTTGGTAGGAGCTTGTAGTGTTCCATAAGTTTCCAGAGGGTTGTGTAGGGTTCCGTAGAGGCCTGTGGTGTTCCCTAGGGGCCTGTAGAGTCTCGTACGGTTCCGTAGGGGCCTGTGGTGTTCCCTAGGGGCCTGTAGAGTCTCGTACAGTTCCGTAGGGTCCTGTAGGTTTCCATAAGTGCCCGCAGAGGTCTGAAGGGGCCCGTACTGTGCCGTAAGGATCCATAGGGTTCCGTAGAGCTTCGTAGGTTCCCTAGAGGCCTGTGGAGTACCGCAGGAGCCAGTAGTGTTCTGTAGGGGCCCGTAGGGTTCCTTCCATAGGAGCTGGCAGTGTTCCGTAGGGTCCTCTAGGGTTGAGTAAGTGCCCGCAGGAGTCTGTAGGAATCCGTGGGATTCTGTAAGGTTCTGGAGGGTTCTGCAGGGTTCCGTAGGGGCCCCTAGAGTTCAGTAGTGGCTGGTAAAGTTCCCTAGGGCCCTGTACCGTTCCATAACTGCCTGCAAGGGTCTTTAGGCTTCCGTAGGGGCTGGTAGGGTTCCATAAAGTTCCGTGGGTTCCTGCAGAGTTCTGCAAGTGCCCGCAAGGGCCTGTAGGGGCGCACAGTGTTTCTGCCAGGTTCCGTAGAGTTCTGTAGGGGCCATATTTTTCTGTAGTGGTGGTAGTATTCTGTAGGGGTCTGTAGGGTTCCGTAGGCGCCTGCAGTGTTCTGTAGGAGCCCATAGGGTTTTAGTGAGGTTCCGTTGTGTTGCTAAGGGTCTTGTAGAGTGCTGTCGGGTCCTGGAGTATTCTGTAGGGTTCCAGAGGGGCTCGTAGGGTTCTGTCGAAATCTGTAGGGTTCCCTAGGGGCCCATAGAGTCCCGTAGATTGCCGTAGGGACCTGTAGGGTTGTGTAAGTGCTCGCAGGGGTTGGTAGGAGCTTGTAGGGTTCCATAAGTTTCCAGAGCATTGTGTAGGGTTCCGTAGGGGCCTGTGGTGTTCCCTAAGGGCCTGTAGAGTCTCGTACGGTTCCGTAGGGGCCTGTGGTGTTCCCTAGGGGCCTGTAGAGTCTCGTACAGTTCCGTAGGGTCCTGTAGGTTTCCATAAGCGCCCGCAGAGGTCTGAATGGGCCCGTACTGTTCCATAAGGATCCATAGGGCTCCGTAGAGCTTCGTAGGTTCCCTAGAGGCCTGTGGAGTACCGCAGGAGCCAGTAGTGTTCTGTAGGGGCCCGTAAGGTTCCTTCAATAGGGGGTGGCAGTGTTCCGTAGGGGCCTGTACGGTTGTGTAAGTGCCCGCAGAAGTCTGTAGGAGTCTGTGGGATTCTGTAAGGTTCTGGAGGGTTCTGCAGGGTTCCGTAGGGGCCCCTAGAGTTCCGTAGTGGCTGGTAAAGTTCCCTAGGGCCCTGTGGGGTTCTGTATGGACCTGTAGGGTTCCGTAGGGGCCTGCAGGGTTCCGTAAGTGCCCGCAGGTGTCTGTAGGGTTCCGTAGGGGTCTGTAGGGTTCCGTAGGCACCTGCAGTGTTCTGTAGGAGCCCATAGGGTTTTAGTGAGGTTCCGTTGTGTTGCTAAGGGTCTTGTAGAGTCCTGTCGAGTCCTGGAGTATTCTGTAGGGTTCCAGAGGGCCTCGTAGGTTTCCGTCGAAATCTGAAGGGTTCCCTAGGGGCCCGTAGAGTCCCGTAGATTTCCGTAGGGGCCTGTAGGGTTATGTAAGTGCCCGCAGGGGTTGGTAGGAGCTTGTAGGGTGCCATATGTTTCCGGAGGGTTGTGTAGGGTTCCGTAGGGGCCTGTGGTGTTCCCTAGGGGCCTGTAGAGTCTCGTACAGTTTCGGTAGGGTCCTGTAGGTTTCCATAAGCACCCGCAGAGGTCTGAAGGGGCCCGTACTGTGCCGTAAGGATCCATAGGGCTCCGTAGAGCTTCGTAGGTTCCCTAGAGGCCTCTGGAGTACCGCAGGAGCCAGTAGTGTTCTGTAGGGGCCCGTAGGGTTCCTTCCATAGGAGCTGGCAGTGTTCCGTAGGGTCCTCTAGGGTTGAGTAAGTGCCCGCAGGAGTCTGTAGGAATCCGTGGGATTCTGTAAGGTTCTGGAGGGTTCTGCAGGGTTCCGTAGGGGCCCCTAGAGTTCCGTAGTGGCTGGTAAAGTTCCCTAGGGCCCTGTGGGGTTCTGTATGGACCTGTAGGGTTCCGTAGGGGCCTGCAGGGTTCCGTAAGTGCCCGCAGGTGTCTGTAGGGTTCCGTAGGGGTCTCTAGGGTTCCGTAGGCACCTGCAGTGTTCTGTAGGAGCCCATAGGGTTTTAGTGAGGTTCCGTTGTGTTGCTAAGGGTCTTGTAGAGTGCTGTCGGGTCCTGGAGTATTCTGTAGGGTTCCAGAGGGCCTCATAGGGTTCCATCGAAATCTATAGGGTTCCCTAGGGGCCCATAGAGTCCCGTAGATTGCCGTAGGGACCTGTAGGGTTGTGTAAGTGCTCGCAGGGGTTGGTAGGAGCTTGTAGGGTTCCATAAGTTTCCAGAGGGTTGTGTAGGGTTCCGTAGGGGCCTGTGGTGTTCCCTAGGGGCCTGTAGAGTCTCGTACAGTTCCGTAGGGGCCTGTGGTGTTCCCTAGGGGCCTGTAGAGTCTCGTACAGTTCCGTAGGGTCCTGTAGGTTTCCATAAGCGCCCGCAGAGGTCTGAAGGGGCCCGTACTGTGCCGTAAGGATCCATAGGGTTCCGTAGAGCTTCGTAGGTTCCCTAGAGGCCTCTGGAGTACCGCAGGAGCCAGTAGTGTTCTGTAGGGGCCCGTAGGGTTCCTTCCATAGGAGCTGGCAGTGTTCCGTAGGGTCCTCTAGGGTTGAGTAAGTGCCCGCAGGAGTCTGTAGGAATCCGTGGGATTCTGTAAGGTTCTGGAGGGTTCTGCAGGGTTCCGTAGGGGCCCGTAGAGTTCCGTAGTGGCTGGTAAAGTTCCCTAGGGCCCTGTACCGTTCCGTAACTGCCTGCAAGGGTCTTTAGGCTTCCGTAGGGGCTGGTAGGGTTCCATAAAGTTCCGTGGGTTCCTGCAGAGTTCTGCAAGTGCCCGCAAGGGCCTGTAGGGGCGCACAGTGGTTCTGCCAGGTTCCGTAGAGTTCCGTAGGGGCCATATTTTTCTGTAGTGGTGGTAGTATTCTGTAGGGGTCTGTAGGGTTCCGTAGGCGCCTGCAGTGTTCTGTAGGAGCCCATAGGGTTTTAGTGAGGTTCCGTTGTGTTGCTAAGGGTCTTGTAGAGTGCTGTCGGGTCCTGGAGTATTCTGTAGGGTTCCAGAGGGGCTCGTAGGGTTCCGTCGAAATCTGTAGGGTTCCCTAGGGGCCCATAGAGTCCCGTAGATTGCCGTAGGGACCTGTAGGGTTGTGTAAGTGCTCGCAGGGGTTGGTAGGAGCTTGTAGGGTTCCATAAGTTTCCAGAGCATTGTGTAGGGTTCCGTAGGGGCCTGTGGTGTTCCCTAAGGGCCTGTAGAGTCTCGTACGGTTCCGTAGGGGCCTGTGGTGTTCCCTAGGGGCCTGTAGAGTCTCGTACAGTTCCGTAGGGTCCTGTAGGTTTCCATAAGCGCCCGCAGAGGTCTGAATGGGCCCGTACTGTTCCGTAAGGATCCATAGGGCTCCGTAGAGCTTCGTAGGTTCCCTAGAGGCCTCTGGAGTACCGCAGGAGCCAGTAGTGTTCTGTAGGGGCCCGTAAGGTTCCTTCAATAGGGGGTGGCAGTGTTCCGTAGGGGCCTGTACGGTTGTGTAAGTGCCCGCAGAAGTCTGTAGGAGTCTGTGGGATTCTGTAAGGTTCTGGAGGGTTCTGCAGGGTTCCGTAGGGACCCGTAGAGTTCCGTAGTGGCTGGTAAAGTTCCGTAGGGCCCTGTGGGGTTCTGTATGGACCTGTAGGGTTCCGTAGGGGCCTGCAGGGTTCCGTAAGTGCCCGCAGGTGTCTGTAGGGTTCCGTAGGGGTCTGTAGGGTTCCGTAGGCACCTGCAGTGTTCTGTAGGAGCCCATAGGGTTTTAGTGAGGTTCCGTTGTGTTGCTAAGGGTCTTGTAGAGTGCTGTCGGGTCCTGGAGTATTCTGTAGGGTTCCAGAGGGCCTCATAGGGTTCCATCGAAATCTATAGGGTTCCCTAGGGGCCCATAGAGTCCCGTAGATTGCCGTAGGGACCTGTAGGGTTGTGTAAGTGCTCGCAGGGGTTGGTAGGAGCTTGTAGGGTTCCATAAGTTTCCAGAGGGTTGTGTAGGGTTCCGTAGGGGCCTGTGGTGTTCCCTAGGGGCCTGTAGAGTCTCGTACAGTTCCGTAGGGGCCTGTGGTGTTCCCTAGGGGCCTGTAGAGTCTCGTACAGTTCCGTAGGGTCCTGTAGGTTTCCATAAGCGCCCGCAGAGGTCTGAAGGGGCCCGTACTGTGCCGTAAGGATCCATAGGGTTCCGTAGAGCTTCGTAGGTTCCCTAGAGGCCTCTGGAGTACCGCAGGAGCCAGTAGTGTTCTGTAGGGGCCCGTAGGGTTCCTTCCATAGGAGCTGGCAGTGTTCCGTAGGGTCCTCTAGGGTTGAGTAAGTGCCCGCAGGAGTCTGTAGGAATCCGTGGGATTCTGTAAGGTTCTGGAGGGTTCTGCAGGGTTCCGTAGGGGCCCGTAGAGTTCCGTAGTGGCTGGTAAAGTTCCCTAGGGCCCTGTACCGTTCCGTAACTGCCTGCAAGGGTCTTTAGGCTTCCGTAGGGGCTGGTAGGGTTCCATAAAGTTCCGTGGGTTCCTGCAGAGTTCTGCAAGTGCCCGCAAGGGCCTGTAGGGGCGCACAGTGGTTCTGCCAGGTTCCGTAGAGTTCCGTAGGGGCCATATTTTTCTGTAGTGGTGGTAGTATTCTGTAGGGGTCTGTAGGGTTCCGTAGGCGCCTGCAGTGTTCTGTAGGAGCCCATAGGGTTTTAGTGAGGTTCCGTTGTGTTGCTAAGGGTCTTGTAGAGTGCTGTCGGGTCCTGGAGTATTCTGTAGGGTTCCAGAGGGGCTCGTAGGGTTCCGTCGAAATCTGTAGGGTTCCCTAGGGGCCCATAGAGTCCCGTAGATTGCCGTAGGGACCTGTAGGGTTGTGTAAGTGCTCGCAGGGGTTGGTAGGAGCTTGTAGGGTTCCATAAGTTTCCAGAGCATTGTGTAGGGTTCCGTAGGGGCCTGTGGTGTTCCCTAAGGGCCTGTAGAGTCTCGTACGGTTCCGTAGGGGCCTGTGGTGTTCCCTAGGGGCCTGTAGAGTCTCGTACAGTTCCGTAGGGTCCTGTAGGTTTCCATAAGCGCCCGCAGAGGTCTGAATGGGCCCGTACTGTTCCGTAAGGATCCATAGGGCTCCGTAGAGCTTCGTAGGTTCCCTAGAGGCCTCTGGAGTACCGCAGGAGCCAGTAGTGTTCTGTAGGGGCCCGTAAGGTTCCTTCAATAGGGGGTGGCAGTGTTCCGTAGGGGCCTGTACGGTTGTGTAAGTGCCCGCAGAAGTCTGTAGGAGTCTGTGGGATTCTGTAAGGTTCTGGAGGGTTCTGCAGGGTTCCGTAGGGACCCGTAGAGTTCCGTAGTGGCTGGTAAAGTTCCGTAGGGCCCTGTGGGGTTCTGTATGGACCTGTAGGGTTCCGTAGGGGCCTGCAGGGTTCCGTAAGTGCCCGCAGGTGTCTGTAGGGTTCCGTAGGGGTCTGTAGGGTTCCGTAGGCACCTGCAGTGTTCTGTAGGAGCCCATAGGGTTTTAGTGAGGTTCCGTTGTGTTGCTAAGGGTCTTGTAGAGTGCTGTCGGGTCCTGGAGTATTCTGTAGGGTTCCAGAGGGCCTCATAGGGTTCCATCGAAATCTATAGGGTTCCCTAGGGGCCCATAGAGTCCCGTAGATTTCCGTAGGGACCTGTAGGGTTGTGTAAGTGCTCGCAGGGGTTGGTAGGAGCTTGTAGGGTTCCATAAGTTTCCAGAGGGTTGTGTAGGGTTCCGTAGGGGCCTGTGGTGTTCCCTAGGGGCCTGTAGAGTCTCGTACGGTTCCGTAGGGGCCTGTGGTGTTCCCTAGGGGCCTGTAGAGTCTCGTACAGTTCCGTAGGGTCCTGTAGGTTTCCATAAGCGCCCGCAGAGGTCTGAAGGGGCCCGTACTGTGCCGTAAGGATCCATAGGGTTCCGTAGAGCTTCGTAGGTTCCCTAGAGGCCTCTGGAGTACCGCAGGAGCCAGTAGTGTTCTGTAGGGGCCCGTAGGGTTCCTTCCATAGGAGCTGGCAGTGTTCCGTAGGGTCCTCTAGGATTGAGTAAGTGCCCGCAGGAGTCTGTAGGAATCCGTGGGATTCTGTAAGGTTCTGGAGGGTTCTGCAGGGTTCCGTAGGGGCCCCTAGAGTTCCGTAGTGGCTGGTAAAGTTCCCTAGGGCCCTGTACCATTCCGTAACTGCCTGCAAGGGTCTTTAGGCTTCCGTAGGGGCTGGTAGGGTTCCATAAAGTTCCGTGGGTTCCTGCAGAGTTCTGCAAGTGCCCGCAAGGGCCTGTAGGGGCGCACAGTGTTTCTGCCAGGTTCCGTAGGGTTCCGTAGATTTCCGTAGGGGCCATATTTTTCTGTAGTGACTGGTAGTATTCTGTAAGGGTCTGTAGGGTTCCGTAGGCGCCTACAGTGTTCTGTAGGAGCCCATAGGGTTTTAGTGAGGTTCCGTTGTGTTGCTAAGGGTCTTGTAGAGTGCTGTCGGGTCCTGGAGTATTCTGTAGGGTTCCAGAGGGCCTCATAGGGTTCCTTCGAAATCTGAAGGGTTCCCTAGGGGCCCATAGAGTCCCGTAGATTTCCGTAGGGACCTGTAGGGTTGTGTAAGTGCTCGCAGGGGTTGGTAGGAGCTTGTAGGGTTCCATAAGTTTCCAGAGGGTTGTGTAGGGTTCCGTAGAGGCCTGTGGTGTTCCCTAGGGGCCTGTAGAGTCTCGTACGGTTCCGTAGGGGCCTGTGGTGTTCCCTAGGGGCCTGTAGAGTCTCGTACAGTTCCGTAGGGTCCTGTAGGTTTCCATAAGCGCCCGCAGAGGTCTGAAGGGGCCCGTACTGTGCCGTAAGGATCCATAGGGTTCCGTAGAGCTTCGTAGGTTCCCTAGAGGCCTGTGGAGTACCGCAGGAGCCAGTAGTGTTCTGTAGGGGCCCGTAGGGTTCCTTCCATAGGAGCTGGCAGTGTTCCGTAGGGTCCTCTAGGGTTGAGTAAGTGCCCGCAGGAGTCTGTAGGAATCCGTGGGATTCTGTAAGGTTCTGGAGGGTTCTGCAGGGTTCCGTAGGGGCCCGTAGAGTTCCGTAGTGGCTGGTAAAGTTCCCTAGGGCCCTGTACCGTTCCATAACTGCCTGCAAGGGTCTTTAGGCTTCCGTAGGGGCTGGTAGGGTTCCATAAAGTTCCGTGGGTTCCTGCAGAGTTCTGCAAGTGCCCGCAAGGGCCTGTAGGGGCGCACAGTGTTTCTGCCAGGTTCCGTAGAGTTCTGTAGGGGCCATATTTTTCTGTAGTGGTGGTAGTATTCTGTAGGGGTCTGTAGGGTTCCGTAGGCGCCTGCAGTGTTCTGTAGGAGCCCATAGGGTTTTAGTGAGGTTCCGTTGTGTTGCTAAGGGTCTTGTAGAGTGCTGTCGGGTCCTGGAGTATTCTGTAGGGTTCCAGAGGGGCTCGTAGGGTTCCGTCGAAATCTGTAGGGTTCCCTAGGGGCCCATAGAGTCCCGTAGATTGCCGTAGGGACCTGTAGGGTTGTGTAAGTGCTCGCAGGGGTTGGTAGGAGCTTGTAGGGTTCCATAAGTTTCCAGAGCATTGTGTAGGGTTCCGTAGGGGCCTGTGGTGTTCCCTAAGGGCCTGTAGAGTCTCGTACGGTTCCGTAGGGGCCTGTGGTGTTCCCTAGGGGCCTGTAGAGTCTCGTACAGTTCCGTAGGGTCCTGTAGGTTTCCATAAGCGCCCGCAGAGGTCTGAATGGGCCCGTACTGTTCCGTAAGGATCCATAGGGCTCCGTAGAGCTTCGTAGGTTCCCTAGAGGCCTGTGGAGTACCGCAGGAGCCAGTAGTGTTCTGTAGGGGCCCGTAAGGTTCCTTCAATAGGGGGTGGCAGTGTTCCGTAGGGGCCTGTACGGTTGTGTAAGTGCCCGCAGAAGTCTGTAGGAGTCTGTGGGATTCTGTAAGGTTCTGGAGGGTTCTGCAGGGTTCCGTAGGGGCCCCTAGAGTTCCGTAGTGGCTGGTAAAGTTCCCTAGGGCCCTGTGGGGTTCTGTATGGACCTGTAGGGTTCCGTAGGGGCCTGCAGGGTTCCGTAAGTGCCCGCAGGTGTCTGTAGGGTTCCGTAGGGGTCTGTAGGGTTCCGTAGGCACCTGCAGTGTTCTGTAGGAGCCCATAGGGTTTTAGTGAGGTTCCGTTGTGTTGCTAAGGGTCTTGTAGAGTCCTGTCGAGTCCTGGAGTATTCTGTAGGGTTCCAGAGGGCCTCGTAGGTTTCCGTCGAAATCTGAAGGGTTCCCTAGGGGCCCGTAGAGTCCCGTAGATTTCCGTAGGGGCCTGTAGGGTTATGTAAGTGCCCGCAGGGGTTGGTAGGAGCTTGTAGGGTGCCATATGTTTCCGGAGGGTTGTGTAGGGTTCCGTAGGGGCCTGTGGTGTTCCCTAGGGGCCTGTAGAGTCTCGTACAGTTTCGGTAGGGTCCTGTAGGTTTCCATAAGCACCCGCAGAGGTCTGAAGGGGCCCGTACTGTGCCGTAAGGATCCATAGGGCTCCGTAGAGCTTCGTAGGTTCCCTAGAGGCCTCTGGAGTACCGCAGGAGCCAGTAGTGTTCTGTAGGGGCCCGTAGGGTTCCTTCCATAGGAGCTGGCAGTGTTCCGTAGGGTCCTCTAGGGTTGAGTAAGTGCCCGCAGGAGTCTGTAGGAATCCGTGGGATTCTGTAAGGTTCTGCAGGGTTCCGTAGGGGCCCGTAGAGTTCCGTAGTGGCTGGTAAAGTTCCCTAGGGCCCTGTACCGTTCCGTAACTGCCTGCAAGGGTCTTTAGGCTTCCGTAGGGGCTGGTAGGGTTCCATAAAGTTCCGTGGGTTCCTGCAGAGTTCTGCAAGTGCCCGCAAGGGCCTGTAGGGGCCCACAGTGTTTCTGCCAGGTTCCGTAGAGTTCCGTAGGGGCCATATTTTTCTGTAGTGGCTGGTAGTATTCTGTAGGGGTCTGTAGGGTTCCGTAGGCGCCTACAGTGTTCTGTAGGAGCCCATAGGGTTTTAGTGAGGTTCCGTTGTGTTGCTAAGGGTCTTGTAGAGTGCTGTCGGGTCCTGGAGTATTCTGTAGGGTTCCAGAGGGGCTCGTAGGGTTCCATCGAAATCTGTAGGGTTCCCTAGGGGCCCATAGAGTCCCGTAGATTGCCGTAGGGACCTGTAGGGTTGTGTAAGTGCTCGCAGGGGTTGGTAGGAGCTTGTAGGGTTCCATAAGTTTCCAGAGGGTTGTGTAGGGTTCCGTAGGGGCCTGTGGTGTTCCCTAAGGGCCTGTAGAGTCTCGTACAGTTCCGTAGGGTCCTGTAGGTTTCCATAAGCGCCCGCAGAGGTCTGAATGGGCCCGTACTGTTCCGTAAGGATCCATAGGGCTCCGTAGAGCTTCGTAGGTTCCCTAGAGGCCTCTGGAGTACCGCAGGAGCCAGTAGTGTTCTGTAGGGGCCCGTAGGGTTCCTTCCATAGGAGCTGGCAGTGTTCCGTAGGGTCCTCTAGGGTTGAGTAAGTGCCCGCAGGAGTCTGTAGGAATCCGTGGGATTCTGTAAGGTTCTGGAGGGTTCTGCAGGGTTCCGTAGGGGCCCGTAGAGTTCCGTAGTGGCTGGTAAAGTTCCCTAGGGCCCTGTGGGGTTCTGTATGGACCTGTAGGGTTCCGTAGGGGCCTGCAGGGTTCCGTAAGTGCCCGCAGGTGTCTGTAGGGTTCCGTAGGGGTCTGTAGGGTTCCGTAGGCACCTGCAGTGTTCTGTAGGAGCCCATAGGGTTTTAGTGAGGTTCCGTTGTGTTGCTAAGGGTCTTGTAGAGTGCTGTCGGGTCCTGGAGTATTCTGTAGGGTTCCAGAGGGCCTCATAGGGTTCCATCGAAATCTATAGGGTTCCCTAGGGGCCCATAGAGTCCCGTAGATTTCCGTAGGGACCTGTAGGGTTGTGTAAGTGCCCGCAGAAGTCTGTAGGAGTCTGTGGGATTCTGTAAGGTTCCGGAGGGTTCTGCAGGGTTCCGTAGGGGCCCGTAGAGTTCCGTAGTGGCTGGTAAAGTTCCGTAGGGCCCTGTGGGGTTCTGTATGGACCTGTAGGGTTCCGTAGG